>NC_087252.1:37660055-37955055 GCF_037042905.1 Lytechinus pictus
ACGGAGCACCTAGCAGGACCGGTATCAAGGCGTGGTTTTCAGATGTATTCGTCTCCAAAGAAGAGAAATAGAAATTACAGTTCAGATGAAACTTATGATATCGATATAGACATCGCTTACTTGTTGATGCCATACCGATTTTACCGATATTTTTTTCGGTATGTTGGTGAAAGAAAAATTCAGAGGGAAGATTGATGAAAAAAACAAAATCTGAATAAGTACAGCTTCGGAACAAAGAATCGATCTTAAGGATCGTAGTATATGCACAACATACAACCATTAGATGGTTGTTGTTTTTTCTTTCAATAAAGAACAAATGGACGTATAGAATTCCAACTCTCGATATCAATAGGTGGATAAAGCTTCCACGCGCTGTTTTGAGACCACCGGAAACAGAAGAAGTACTCCTAAAGGTCAATTGTGCACGAGGTTCCACACTTTTTTATTCGCCTGTGCTTGTGAGTACGTGGAGTACTTTCCGCGTCTTCATGCGGGCCCCATATAGGTCCTACTGTTTATTGTGTCATGGAGAATTTTTCCTTGGCCTCAAAAAGTCATGCGTGCAAGCGTGCGTCATAGAATTACGTGCTGATTTCAGCTTTAATAGTGTACCGAAGCGATGACGTCAGTTGCCATAGTGTCATGGCGGCCTGGTTCTACACAAAGGAACCCGCCGAATGAAAGCGTGTGTTTCTCATAGGAGAAAATGGCTGCTATCGGAATTTGATCGCTTGCAGGCTATTTTTCAGACGAGCCAAAGTCATTTGCAAATACAAATGTGTACAGACGATCGTCAGCTGCGACTCTGTTTAGAACCAGCCCGCCATGACACCGTGGCAACTGACGTGATACTTCGGTATTCTATATGTAATGTATACCAATGATTTCAACGTGGCATTGACTAAACAAACGAGAAGTGATACATGTTGAGGCTTGACGTATAGGCCTACATAATTCATGTAATGAACATTTTGATGCCAACCATTTGTATCAGACTGATATCCTACATATCAGAAACATAATTAAAACAATTTAATTGAAACGATGCCATCATTCTTTATTCCCTATAAGATAGTTTTTCTACAGCTTTCCAATAATCGATTTATAGTCATAATTATTTACGTATGCAGGTAGTCAAGACAGGATTAAAAAAATGATAATTGCAAAGTCACTTAATAACAAACTGAGTGGTAATTTTGACATTTGATGCCTTAATTTTCTTCAAAGACCTTGATAATTTTTCATAATATTCCTCATTCAAACTACAAATGAAAGTGGTGTATGAATACCATAATTGCAAAAAGGATTGGGGTAAGGCAATCAGAGGTTCATACACTTTAAAGGAAAAGTACAGCGCCTGTCTTTTTTTAGTCTGGCTTTAGCCCCGCAGCCTTCTACAGCGCGGTGGCATTTCAAGGAATACATTCCAGCCAGGTACCTATTTCTCATCTCACCTGGGTTGAGTGCAGCACAATGTGGATGAATTTCTTGCTGAAGGAAATTACGCCATGGCGTGGATTCGAACCCACGACTCTCTGTTTCAAAGTCAGAAGAACGCTAATTCTCGGTGTGGACCCACCGTTGATTATGTTATGTTGTGTAGAGTTTGCCAACGTTGTAAATGTCAATAAAATGTCTAAAAGTAACCCAAAAAATATCTAGGTCTACCCAAAGTGTCCACAATCTTAAACATGTCGTGCACACGGTATTTAAAGTTATATATATATTTTTTACAAAGCCAGTCTTTCTGTTCAGTTTGCCCGGGGGCGTTAATCTTCCATTTTCGTAATCATGTAGATATTTCTTTTCGATTTCGTCCTATTTTATCGACTAAAGAGTAATTTGCTATGTTAACAAGCATTCTTTCTGTGAACATAATAATGATTGCTCAATGCTGTATATATCTTACATTATTATAATTATGCTGATGTCTACTAGTTATACAACGGTCTTGTTTATTTGATTTTCCAGGGGGTGTTTCACAAAGATTGATTAATGGGGTGTTGCAAGAAACTTGCGATCAATTGCAAGTCAATTTTTGGTCCCTAAACCAATCATATGTCTTGCCGTTAATTGCAAATTAGTGATTGATGGCCAATCTGCTCCTTGAACAAGAAGTTTAATCTGATTTGCTATAACTAACGTTCATCTATCAGTTGTAAAATTGCAACAGAATATTTGCAATTGATTGCAAATATTTTCTTGCAAGCCATACTTAAATTTTCGTGAAACACCCCCAGGACATTTACATTCTGAAAAAAAGTTGTTTTAATGTCTCTATATCCACCACGTATAAACTTTTACTGGCATTGTGTCGCCAATAGCAACGGGTGTGTATAGATACTTGTTATATCACCATTTTATGACGAGGGATTTAAGGGATTTGTCCCTTAACACCCATCGATATCAATAGGTGGATAGAGCTTCCACGCACTATTTTTAGACCACCGGAAACAATTAAAGTACTGACCAAAAGGTCAAGCGCGCGCAAAGTTCCACACTTTCTTCTGTTGAGTGTAGTCCGCGTGCACAGACCCTGATTGAAACTATGATCAATAATTGGGTCTTCACACAAAGACTTACAGATACGAAACTTGCTGTTTCAATTCAGACCTTCAGTACACAAGACATTAGTAGGTTGCACATTCAGACTCTAAACTCGAGTAAATGGTTTGCACAGCAGACTATATTGTGTGTGCGCGTGTGTACGTGGAGTACTTAACGCGTTGATATATATGGCCTTTATACTGTTTACTGTATCATGGAGTACTTTTCCTCGGCCTCAAAGGTCGTGGGTGTGCGCATGCAAGCTCCATCCAGTTTATTGATATCAATGGTAATAGTCAACTGATGCATTATGGGTCAATTGCATCGTGGGTTAGGACTGATCTGGGCCCCGTCGTACAAAGAGTAACGATTGATCCAATCAATCGTAACTCTATGGAAATCAATCAGTGTCATTTTTTTCTGCAGGAAATTTGCAAAATGTCCTTTGTAAACAAAGGAAAACATACCAAATTGTCAAGAAATCCAAAAATTTATGGATATACATTCATAACTTATGTAATTTTTTTTAAACAAACATGCATTTTAGATGTGGACTTTGCTGGCTTTCCATAGTAGCGATTGATCGGATCAATCGCAACTCTTTGTAAGACAGGCCCCTGATAGTCGGAAAAATCTGATTACCAAGGGAGCGTTTCATAATTATTTTCATCCGACAAGTTGTCAGATCTGACATCTTTTCCTGATGTTGATTGGCTGAGGGGCACTTTTCCTATGGTAACTATCGGATAAAATGGGACTTGTCGGATAAAACGTCTGACAAGTCCTCTTATGAAACGCCCCCCCCCCCCCCCGATAGCAATGAACGGTAATACGCAAATTTGAATTAGTGCCTGTACAACTGAAACCTGCTTAACCATTCATACAAGTATATACGAACTTTTGCCTTATCGTCTGACAGAAAAAAACATAATATGTTTGATTATAAATAAACAAAACAAAAACTAGAACAATCGTGTACTATATTTCGCGTGTACCTCCAATACTGATATCATTCAGTGTGTTAATGTTGCTGATATACTACATATTGCCATGCATGCCTAGTTATCCGCGTAACAGGAGCATTGTATTGACATCAAATTATTGGAAATATCATTTTGTGTTGTATGTTTTTTGTTATCGAATACTCAAAATGGGTTAATTATTCGTTGTGCCCATTAATATTGTGCGTTAATGATTTTCGGAATCGAAACGAACAACGCTGTTTAACAAAATACGATGTCTACCTACCGTACTTTTCAAGTTAATTTCAATCTATAATAAAAAAGGATTGAAATAGGTTGAAACGTACGGTAAGTGAACATGTTCGCGTCACTTGCGAAAAACTCTTTAGAATTACCCTTAACCTTTAAGCATCTAGTTTTGACTGTGAGTACTGTTCTTTAAAACATTTCTTAAAAATCAATAGATCTTTGGGGAGTTTACATTTGACAATACTCATCTGCTTCCAAGGTGCATCGTTCAATGAGAGAATTAGAAATACTTTGATACGCGTTGAGGCGACCGCACACCTTACGACTGGTCTGCGACCCAATTTCAGAATAAAATGCAGTAGAATTTGATGCTAATATTGAGACTTGGAATATCTTACTGTGTAATGTTCTAAATCATCGTACGAATACCTGTGTGCAAATCTGTGACTATGCGATCATCCTTCTTAGAATAAAAGCGAATTTAATATCTAGTCGTAATGACGTCATAGCAGTCGTACGATTGGCTACGATTTGAAACTAATTTGGCCTTTATTCCAAAATTAAGGCTTGCAATCTTTCAGAATGGTTATATTAGTATTCATTCAATTAATTTTAACCTCAAATAAAATGATATATTCCATTCACATTTTTCAGAAAATGAGCAAAATGCGATTTGTTCCAAAATCGGATCGCGAGCAGTCGTAAGGTGTGCGGTGGCTTTTACATGAGCCGAATTTGAATATCGATGCCATAAAGGTATCACAGGCCTAAATAGTTTCCCATAGACTCGTGTGTTAAAGTGGCACTTTAAAAAAATCATAAAAGATAAGGAGGATATTCGAGGGTTGAATGTTTACTACCAGTTGATAGGATATATGTCTGGCATTCCATATCTGACCAGGAAAGGGTACCTCGACCGACTCATTTAAAAAATCAATTGGCAGTTATGAAGACTACACCTATCAGGATTAAATTCATCACTTGAGAGAGTAAAATGGCCCTAATTCTTCCGCCAGTAAAAAAAAAAATACAAAGTGGTGATATATCTTTCCAATTTTGAAAAAGGAACACATCAAAAACTGTGGTGTTAACCGGTGTACATAGAGGACCACACCAATTATTTTACACCGGTGTTGAATTGGTGGTGTTAGTTTTATACCTGTAGGTGTCATTACAACACCTTTGGTTGTTACATTTACACGCTTTGGTGTTATTTTTAATCTCTAGGGTGTAATTTTAACACCTCGGGGTGTGGTCCTCTATTAACACCAACTGGTGTCAGTTTTAACACCGCAGTTTTTACAGTGAAGTTCAGTAGGTACCCTCCCTAGAATCAGTGTTGGATTATTAGTCATATTCATTCATTATTGTCAATCAGCAATATCAAATTTAAAAATTTAGTTGGCTCGAATGAATATCTTTTGCCTGTCGGGTGTCATGGTTGTAATTGGGCCCGTGAAACCCAATGATACACATTTGAATCATAACCTTGTGAGGAATAATATAGATGGCGTACTTCATAAATATGTTGACATGGTAAACAACAAGCTTTAAAATCGGTAATAATAGGGATTGAAGAGAGATCATTTTGTGACATTTTTCATATGATAAGGGAATGCCAGTTGCTAATCTCACGAGGGAACTAAGCAATCGAGCCCCCAGAATAATATTTCTAAGTACGAAAGAATGTTTTTATCAATATAGCGATGTGATTTTATTACAATCCTTTCCAAAAATAGAATATGTATATCATAATAATAATATATAATAATAATAATATAGGTATATTTACCCAGGGAAGCCACTTCAGTTCTGGAAACTGTTCTCCCAGCGGGCCCTGCTATTATTATTACCCCCGGCTTTAGCTGGGCTGCCTAGGCAAGGAGGCAGTACCTCCTAGAACAAAAATGTTGTATTTTTTTCCCGATGTCATTGGTGTACTTTTAAACATCATAGGACAGTTTGTATTCTATACATGATAAACAACAATTTGCTAGGAACTTCTAATTTTGTTGGGCACTCTTTTTTTTCCTGTAACTATGTTTACTATTGCAAAGAGACAGATACTCATTGATGACTTGAAATTGTTAGCGAATATTTCAATTCAATTCAATTCATTCATTTAATACTTTCATTAAAAACAAACATATATAAAAACATAATAACATAGACAATATATAATAGAAATAATTATGACATTAATAGTAAGCAAAACGATACAAAGAAAAACAAGAATGAAAAATTACTTTACTCGGATAGAAATGAAAGTATAAGGAGTGGCAGAAAGGCTGAGCCTTATATAAAAGCCAAGCTCCAAACATGATTATAAACCAAAGTATACATAACCGATTAAAACAAAAGATAAAATTTCACACTGTTGGATTGATGTAAATGAATATCGAATTGTGAGTCCAGATTCACATTAGTCGATCTATATCAACTGTTAATTGATGTAAATGAATATCGAAATTGTGAGTCCAGATTTACATTATTCGATCTATATCAACTGTTGATGGAAATGATATTGTGAGTCCAGATTTACATAAGTCGATCTATATCGAGTGTTGATGTAAATGAATATCGAAATTGTGAGTCCAGAATTACATCAGTTGATCTATATCGACTGTTGATGTGCCCCCCCCCCCTCCCCTGAGAAGCAAAATTAATAATTTGTAATGTATAAATGCAACTTGAAGACCTTCTTTTTTTTTCTTTTTTTTTTGCTTGTCAAATTTTTTGGCGGACGAAATATCCTCCAAAAAAATTCCCCCCCCCCTTTTGGAAAATCCTGGGTACGCCGCTGGTATGGTCCCATATACTGTTAATTGTGTCATCATTGTCGTGGAATAATTTTTATGTGCTTCAAGGTCGTGTGCCGGAAGCATATAGGAGCTCCATCCAGCTTTTTTTTATATCGATGGTTTTCATCATTATACAAGTATATATTCCGAGTATTTACTCCCCATCATGAAAGCAAGTTACGGGTCTTATTTTGGCCATGATTGAGTTAGATGTTTTTAGTTGAAACGTCTAATTGAAAATGTATATGATTAATGATCAGTGGCGGATCCGGGGGGGGGGGGGGCACATCCGGCCGGCCGTGCCGGAATATGTCGTTCATATACAACAGAGAACCCCCCTTGTTTTTTGTTTTTTTTTAATTTTCCTAGGGAACATGTGTCCCCTTCCAATATCCTGGATCCGCCCCTGATAATGATAAACGTGTGAAATAGAAGCTCACAAATAATGGATCGATTCTCAGAAAAACCCTCTTATTTGCATACATATATCGCAGTTCTGTATGTTTCGTAATCAATTTGTGCAAAAAAATTGTTGTGACTGAGAAATTGTACAGAAAGTGACTTATTTATATAACCAAACTTTGATCAAATAATGCATGGAAATAATAAATCAGATCATTTTTAATAATAGCTTATTTAAGGTGTAAAAGCTGATTATCATTTTCTTTAAGGCAGAGAAAGTCATTGATCGTGAAGGAGCTTCCCCCGGGGGCTGGGGGCAGTCAAATATGGTACACATGCGTGGCCAGCATTGACCAGTCTTTCAAAACCACCCTTTTCCTTGAAAATTTGTGTTTTGATACCCTTAACGAGTGCATGCGCTGCCTGCGTCCAAAACTGAAAAAACACCCCTTTAAACGCATTTTTTGGGGGGTCACGCATGTGTACAGCAACATATTTGACTGCCCCGCCCCCCCCCCCGGGGGGGAGCTTCAAAGAAAATTGCGAAACATTCATTAAGAGTACTGAGAATGGAGAGAGGGGTGCATGGCGAGAGAGAAAGGGAGAAGGAGGGGAAGTGTGATCAGGAGAGGAAAAGAATTATAAGCTTACAACCAAATTAGGCTAAGGTGTTTTGGTATAGGGATGTGAGTGCGCGTGGGAGTGCGTTTAATTCCTCGTGTATTTCTATACTAACTCGTGGCACCATTTCATTAAAAAAGTTTCTATTGTCCACTTTCATTGAAAGCCAATTGGAAAGAAGAATAGTCATTTAAAAACTGACAATCTTGCCCCTAAGTAGGAATATTTAATTGACAGTTCATTTTCTTGCTACATTTTGTGTGTAATGCCATATGTGTCACGGGACTTTCTTGTCCCTTCAAAGGAAACCAAAATACAAGGATAGAATCCATCTTATCAGAAAGAATAAAATGAGAGGAGCAATCTAAAACTTGTTTCCTCAAAATCGGTTATAGAATAAGCAAGTTATGAGAGTTTGAAAAGTCTTGTTGTACTTTCTATGATGATCCTCAAATTGGCAAACGGGCTTCAAAATGGCCGATCTTGGACAACTCCCCATTTGTTTTGTACACAAATTTTTAAGATTTTCGCCTTTATTTTAGATATTTCACAATATCTCCTCCTGACCTTGACATATGCGGTATAAATTATATTTCGCCATGTTATACACAGAAGGAGGCGAGATGCAATTGAAAGTTAATGGGGAATATTTGAAAATTTGTGTACTAAACAATTGGAGTGCTGTCCACAAAATCTGTGATTCTGAAGCATGGTTGCCGATTTGAGAAAAAGTACAGCAACACTTTTTAAACGTCCATAATTATTGCTTATTTCTTATCCGATTTTGATGAAACTTGTTTTAAATTGTTCCTCAGTCTCATTTTACTCTTTCCAATAGGATTGTTTATCTTCATTTGTTTTGGTTTCCTTTAATATCGTCAGTGGTTGGTAATATACATAGGCGGATCCAGGGGACCGAAGCGCCCCCCCCCCCCTATTGGTTGCGCAAAAAGAGCGGGGGGAGGAAAGATAAAGAAAAAGGCAGTAAAAAGGAGGAAGAGGGGAGAAAAGAAGAAAGAACAGAAGATAGAGAGAGAGAGAAAAGTGAATGAATAAGGGGAGGAGAAAATGGTAAATCAGAAAACTTTCAGGTCATTACATTAAAATGGAAAATTTGAAATTATGCTCGCGCTTCGAGCTCATATTGCCGGTTGAAGGAAATAATAATCTGCTCAATCTTGAAAACGGGGCTTAAATTTTCAAGTCAATATGCTTAAATTGTTCTGTGCGAATTTAGATTTTTCATTACGCTAGTGTTTCAGCTGGATACACATGTTTTTCATTGAAAAAAGGTGTTGTATGTCAAAGAATTTCGAGCTCCCATTATTATTAGTGAGATACGTATATACCGCATACATTCGTAATTCCGAAGCTTCGTTATTCCGAAGGTTCGGATATTCCGAAGTTTCGTTATTCCGAAGGTTCGTATTTCCGAAGGTTCGTAATTCCGAAGGTTCGTTAGTCCGAAAACGAAATGAGGTTCGTAATTCCGAACGTTCGTTAGTCCGAAAACGAAATGAATAACGGACCTTATTTCGTTTTCGGACTAACGAACCTTCGGAACATCGAACCTTATTTCGTTTTCGGATTATCGAACCTTCGGAATCACGCCACAAATGTTCGGATTAACGAACCCTTTTACGTTTTCGGATTAACGAACATCGAGGTATAGGCAATTTACGTGTATCGGAATTACGAACCTTCGGAATTACGAAGTGTAACCAAAACCTACCCTCTTAAGGAATTCCAACAAAAAGCATACATGGCCCTGGGAAGCGGGCCGGTGCTGGGGGTGCTGCGTGTGTTATTTTCCATAAGCAGCACCCCCTGAAAATCTGGTAGGTATGATGAATGACAGAAATGCATATGTAAATGAAAGACGTTTTGTAGGACCCCCACCATGCCTAAGAATTTTCCTATTCAGTGCTTCAAATAGTGCTTAAATTCACCCTTTTTCAGATCAGAATATCAAATATTTTCAGCTCGCGCTCATGATGTTACTAATTTCACGTTTATTTGTTGGTATAAAGAAGATATAATTTGGATTTTGATAGCCTAAAAAATCTGTAAAATCTCTATTTGCCGGAGGATTCATTTTAGTAAGATTGTCACCCGTCAGAGAAAAACAAGTAATGAAAATACTTACAATGTCTTTTGGATCCTCGACTACGACTAACTTGTTAAATTTAATCTCATTAACTTCCGATCTATTATTTACCAAGTTCATTGCTTGTTTAATCACCTTCCATGTATTTTGCATGTCATTTTTAAAGATTTGCAAACGATTAATAAAATGATTTTTCTTTTCGAAGCGAATTAGCATGATTTTATAAAGTGTATATTTCCGTTTTGACTGTTCGGTACCTTTTGTTTTGTAGTAAAGATTATTCTTCTGATTTATTGATCTTGATATAAAATTTGAAATCCAGGGTAATTTATAATCAATATTTTCTAAATTGACTCCTAGGCGAGCTAAATTATTTGCAATAACTTTGCGTTTACTTGAACTGGGGTTGTTGTTGTTGTTGTTGTTATTGCTTAACGATTGAGCAAGTGGATAATGGGCTAAGATGGGGGAAATGGTCGGATATTTCCGAGGGAACATTGTAAGAATCAGAGTGAGGACGACGTTAGAAAATATATCATCTATTAACGCAGTGCTCAGACGAATTAGCAACACGAGTTGGTTTGGAAATCAGTGGCAAGAATGAAGCAGATAACATTAATTCGACTTGAAGAGCACTGTTATGGATATTTTTTCATCAAATCTATATTGAAGTAAAAAGAAATCTTTGTTGTTGAGATCAATATAATGAAATAAACCAGCCAGGTATAGGGATGGGCTGATGAAGTCATATCTCGATTTGTTCTTTTGTATTTTAGTATAATTATGAAATAAGGTTTATTCGAAAATGTTCTACCAAGAACTAAAACAATTGGATTGAAAACCGATTAAGTTCATTAGATATTTCTTGCTGCAACTTATTTTATCATAATGGAGACATAATTATCCTTAACACATTTATGAAAAAAATGAAACAATTAAATGATTTCAATAACATAAGAAAAAGGAAAGTGGGGATGTGATATCATCAGCCCATCTAATGAATATTCATAAAGAATTGCCAAGAACTATTTCACCTGAACTATGCAAATCATTGAAATTCATTAAAATTCATTAACTTCGTTATTTGTTATCCAAATTTTGATGAAATTTTCAGCATTTTGCTTTGTAAATTTTACTATATTAATAAATATAAATATCTGATTTTTTTTTAAACAAGTGCACACCTAGTTACCAATAATGCATATAGCATTTCCATTTATTTGAAAGCAGGATAAAAGAGCAATGTATACACAACAAAAAAAGTAAGTCTCCCCTTAATCAAATTGCTGTAACTTTTGAACGGAGTTATTGTGAGATATGATATTTCGTACGTAGTTTTCTACACTCATTAAACAACTCCTGGTGAAAAATGAGATTGATCGGTTGAGTCATGCATGAGTAATTAAAGATTGAATTAAAAATGACCATTTTTGAAAGTCACAAGAGTCGTTTTTCAGATTGTGCAAATACAAAGTTGGGCAAAAGTTGTTTTTAGGTGAATTTTATGGTGTTATGCTGTTTTACTATCCATCATTTAGCCACTCCACACACAATTTTGATATTGTATGTTCATGGTTGAGTGAGCACAATATTGCAGGGGCAGCGGAAGCGGGGTGGGGGGGGCCCACTTTTTTTTCCAAAAGCATGTACAAAAATGTAAAAATGACCATACGATTGTGATTTTTTGCATGGTCAGCCCCCCCCCCCCCACTTTTGTCTCAACCCCTCCCCCACACTTTGAAAACCGTTCCACGACCCCTGTATTTTGACGTATCATCATAGGGTTTTTTTGTAGTATCTATCCTCTACAATTTGTTCGGTCATATTAGAATTTGAAAATGTTGGTTGCTCCCCCGATTATAGGCCCCTCCCCCATTTTTAAATTCTGGATCCACCACCGATTTGTCCGTAAATTAAACTGATCATGAGAAATTGTTAGGAAAAGAATACATTTATGCAGTATAAAGAGTATTCATTCCTAATTTTTCGAATGTGCTCGCTCAACCATGAAAATGTTAAAAGTTCGGAAAGTGTGTGGTGATAGAAATGATGGATGATAAAAACAACAGCAATTAAAGTCACATTTGAAACCGAATTTGCCCCCAATATTCACCTTATTACCCTTTAAAATGAGTCTGTGACATTGGAAATATCAATTTTCCCACTTTGATGCGTGCTCACTCATCCGTAAATAAAAAATCGATTTCATTTTTGCACAGAATTCTCCCCATAGGCTGATAAACATTACTGCCAAATGACATTGCTAAAGACAGCTTTTAAAAAAAGTTCCACCATATTGAATAAGGGGTTACTTATTCTAAAACATATGCACCCATAATGTACACAAGTCTATGAGAGAGGAAGTCAAAATTTAACAAATATGAAATAAGAGGTTTGTTTCATGGACGGTTTTTGTTACTTCTGCCAACAGTTATTTCATGAAACTTCGCACATGGCTTCAGAGTAACACTATCCAAAAGGCACGCACACCAAAATAACAATTCGATACGGCACAGAGTGGGGCCAAGGCCTTGCACTTTCTTCACATTTGCATAATTTTCGAATATTGTGTGCTCACTGATGCATTAACGATCGGGATTTTCATAAAAATCAAATCAAATGAACCATGCAAGGAGGTTTGTGACAGATATCCATAGTATCAAATTGCATTTTTTCCAATAACGTAAAAAAGAGCTAATCACATTCCACATGTTCATTCAAGCTTGAATGTTTAATTAAACGCCTTTGAATCATTGAAGCATGTTAATTGGTCATGAACATAACGTAAACGTTGATAAAAGATCAGTTTCAGTTACCAAAATGAAACAATACTTACCTATGATATTTGAAAATCGTATTTTTTGTTTTCAATAAATGTTCATTGAACCGTGAAACGATGAATATCGTTGAAGATACTCTTCCCAAAAATAAATGTCATCATATTCTATCATTTTTATTGATGAAAATGTGTAAAAAAATCCAATTATAGCAAATTTGGACTTGTGTTTATTCGGGGACATCCCGATAGACCGCGGGTCCGATAGACCGCGGGTCCGTTAGACCGCGGGTCCGATAGACCGCGGGTCCGATAGACCGCGGGTCCGATAGACCGCGGGTCCGATAGTCCGCAGTGTGTGTAAAATTATGATCAGATATATCAAATGTCATCGAGAGGTCCAAAGGTCAAATGATACGAGGCCATGGGGTTCTAACAGGTTCGGATCCATGGGGGCCGAGGGGGAACTACCTCACCCCCCCCCCCCCCCCCCAGCTCATAAAAGAGGGGGAAGAGGGGAAAAGGGAGAGAATAGAAAAGAGAGTAAGAAGGAGAAAGGAAGAGAAGAAAAAAAGAGAAGAAAAGGGGGAAAGGAAAGACAAAGAAAAAAAGGGAGAAGAAAAGGGGAAAGAAGAGGAAAAAAAGAGGAGGGAAAAGGAAGAGAAGAAAAGAAAGGAGAAAGGAAAAGGAGGAAAAAGAAGGGAAAAAAGGAAGGAAGAGAAGAATATTCAAATAGAGAGGAATATGGGAAGAAAGATAAGAAAAAAGAGAGAGAGAGAGGAAGAGGGGAAAAGAAGAGAAGAAAGAGAGAGAGGGAGGAAGGGGAGGGAGAGAAGAAAAAAAGACTAAAAGAGAAAAAAGGGGGAAAGGAAATAAAAAGAAAAAGGGCGAAGTAAAGGGGGAAAGAGAAAAAAGTGGAAGAGGGAAAAAAAAGAAAAGAAAAGAAAAGAAAAGAGTAAGGAAAAGGGGGAAAAGAAGAAGAAAAAGAGGAAGGAAGAGAATAATATTTAAAGAGAGAGGAAGATGGGAAGAAAGATAAGAAAAGAGAGAGAGAGGAAAAGAGAAGAAGAAAAAAAGAGAGAGTAAGGGGGGAAGAAAGGAGAAAAGAGAAAGGAAAAGGGGAAAAGAAAAGACAGAAAAAGAGAAGAAAAGGAGGAAAGAAAAGATGGGGAAAAGAGAAGAAAAGGGGAAAAGACGAGGGGGAAAGAAAGAGAGAAAGGAAGGAAGGGGAATGAGGATAAGAGAAAGAAAAAAGAAAGAAAAGGAGATGGGAAACGGAAGAGGGAGATGTTGACCTGGACGTCGATTTGATGGCGCCAAAATGACGTTCGAACTATGGGGCGCTGAATTGATGTTCGATCTAGCAGGGCACCAAATTGATGTTCGAACTAGGGGAGCGCTAATTTGAATTTTGACCATAATGCGACAAATACATGTTTCAGAGAGGGGGAGGGAGGGCAAAGTTATATTTTACATGGGGGCGCCAAGTTTATGTTCAACCGAGGGCGCCATATTGACCTTGAACTTAGAGGGTTTCATGCAAATTCATTTTCGACCGGGGGCGCAACATTGCTCGTATTGCCTGTATATAGTAAAATATATGTCCTGCCCCAAAAACTTAAATTAATGCGGCTGAATTGAAATATCCCGTTTTTACGATAACAAAAAAACAATGTTTTCGAGTTTTAAGTCTGTTTAGCGAGATAGATACCCTGTTCATGGTCACAAAAAAAGGTTATTATCAAATTCAGCTCGCGCTAGGCGCTCGCAATATTTGATTAATGAGGTATGCATCCTCTGCTTCAATCCCACATGTAAGTGTTACTGTTTTTCAAGTCAACATACATAGGCCGATCCAGGGGGCAAAGATTTTGCCCCCCCCCCCCCCATGGTGGCGCAAAAAAAGGGGTAAGAAACAGAAAAAGGACAAGCAATTAGAATAGGAATTATACCTTAGTCCTTCTTAAGTCAGTATATAAAAAATTGAGCTCGCGCTTCGCGCTGGCATCAATACATTGTTTAGTTATATACGCATCCCGACCTTACAGTTTTTTTATGCGAACGAGAAGCACAAGCTGAAAATATTTGATATTCTAACCTGACAACTGAAAATGAATTTTTCATTTCATCATTATAAAAGTTTTCAGCTAGCGCTTCGCGGTCGCATTAATTTCTTAATAGATATGCATCGTGTTCATCATAACAACTACTAACATAGGCAGATCGAGACGGCCCGAGGGCAACCTCCCCCCTATTGACAGAGCAAATAAATTGTGAAAAACGGGGAAAGAAAAAAAGGGGGAAAGAAAGAAGAAAAAGAAGACGAAACATAAAAGGAGGAAGACGAGCGAATAAAATAAAGTCAGGAGAAGACTTGGAAAACAATTTATAAAAATATTTAAAGTCACTATATTAAAGTTTCGCTCGCGCATCGCGCTCGCATTGCCTGTTCGATGAAAATACATATCTTGCTCAATAGGTTGATATGTAGTTTAAAATATCAAGTTTTGATATCAATATACAAAACATAATTCAGCTCGGACATCGATCTTTAATTATTTTGTTTTATTTACCAATTTATGTTTTTAAGTGCTCTGGAAAATGTCCGTTTTATGGTTTGAATAAAAATTTGCAACATTTTGTGCGCTCGCACTATTTGCCAAGTAGGCCTACCTATTGTCTTTTTATATTTCATATAAGATTCTCTAAATATACCTTTTCAGGTGTCTCGATTGTAAAAAAATAATAATAAAGGCCTATGAGCTAGCGCTGTGCGCTTGTATTTTGATTGGTGAGTTATGTATACCTATATATTAATTCTATAACAAACTACTTAAATCCCCCAATTAAAAAAATCCGGATCGCAATTTGCGCTCGCATTATTTGCTAAAAATGTATCAACCAATGAATCCTATTCATGATTACAAAAATACTTAAAATATCCAGTTTTCAGGCCTCATGCACTGTCAGCAAATTTCACACACTCATTAGGCTTAGCAGATTAATAAATATGAAATAAAATTGGTATGAATTCATAATAACTGAATTGTCCCTTTTTCAGAAATAAATATCAACAAGTTTTAGGAAAAGAAATAGAAGATAGTTCTCATTCTTATATGATGACAAAATGTCCTTAGGCCTAAAATGTCTCGATCCTAGGTCAAATAAATAATAAAATATCAGATCGCGCTTCGCGCTCGCATTATTTGTATAGTGTTATCAAATTTCCCTATATACACAGTGCTGTAAACAGTGCTTAAATTGACCCTTTTCATATCGGAATTTCAAATATTATTTTCAGCTCGGGCTCTGCACTCGCATTATTGATTTTTATGAAAAAAAAATGAAATGTATTCAGCCTGATTGCTAGGATTATGTCTAACTCTAAAACACGCGCACGCATGTTTTTGAGATACAAAGCTTGATCTTATTCAAAACGTGCTAAAATTATCCAGTTTCGAATCAGAATATCAAAAATTTTCTGCTCGCGCTTTGCGCTCGCATTATTATTGTAGGAAGATACCAAAAATTACCCATCCTTTTTCATGATTGACAAACATGAATCGAATGTCCCATTGGGGGATTTGAAATTTCATCTTTTTAGGTTGGAATATCAAAAATGTTCAGCTCGCTCTTCGCGCTCGCATTATTTAATCGTTGAAATATGTATCGTCTTAATGGCTAACTGCAAAACATCCTTAACAGGTCCCTTTTCGACCAGGCCAGAATGAATATTTAACATTTCTGCTCGCGCTTCGCGCTCGTGGTAATTATCTAGTTACATACACGTCCTGTTCAGGTTCACAAACATTGCCCAAAATGTTCAATTTTCAGGACAAAAATACATGAAATTTCATTTTTAGATTAGATAGGGCTTAAGAGATTATTACACATTTATGTTGCTTATAAAGTAAAGCTAGGAAATGACTGTTAGGGCATGGCCGTTTTGCCCCCCCCCCCCCAAAAAAAAAAAAAAAAAAAAAAAAAAAAAGAGAATCAAGACTAAGAAAAAATAGAGAGAAAGGGAAAGGGATTAGGATGAAATATAATATTATTTTCCAAATATTATGTCAAAATCTATCACAACCTTGTATTTTTGTAATAAAAATGTTAGCATATTTGCTTGCTCGCTTCGCTCACTGGCAACTTCTTATTAATTTTATGCGATACACCATATCGAGCCCCCTCGAAATTGTTGGCTCATTACGGCACTGGGACAACCCCTTCAAAGAAACAAATAAAAAATAAACTTTGAGCGGCCGATCGGGGAAAATATGGGTGAAAAAATGGCCCCACACCCTTTTGGCGGAAGCTGGGTCCGCCCCTGACTTAGGCTTTCAGGATATAATACATGAAAAATCTATATAAAAAAAAACAGATCGCGCTTCGCGTTCTTATTATTTATTTAGGCCTTGTGAGATACCTCGATTTGTTTTTAAGAATGAAATCTCAGATTTTCTTTGACGTCTACCCCCCCCCCCCATTTCATTTTTTTTTTTTAACTTGGTGCCCTCGCCACCCCCCCCCCCCCTGTGCACCCATGCTGAATAAATACGCCACTGATGAGGAGAATTAGTCGATTGCGTCGAGATTATTCACAAGAGGTTATCATTAATATTATTGAAGGTTATTCTAACACAACAGTACAGAAACTACAGCTCCCATTCACACAATATTATAGTAGGGCCTACTCTGGTTAGGAGTTAAACCAAATTGAACCCCCCCCCCAAAAAAAAAAAAAAAAAAAAAAAAAAAATCGCTCGTGCTTCGCGCTCCCATTGATATTACATTATATATTCACGGATTTTTTTTTCAAGAACACATGAAAAAGTGGTCTTTGGTGTTTTTTTTTAATGTGATTATAAGATAATTCAAAATCCATTTTAGGCACTTAAGTTAGCCTGGCCGGGAGGGAGTGGGCGCCATTTTTCGAAAAGTACACATATGGGCGCCAAAAATCAGGTCAAATTTGCCCCACCCCCCTCCCTCCCCACGAAATCCTGGATCCGCGCCTGGGTTCGATAACAATAACCCAATTAGGGCAATCACCGCCTGACAACTACTACAAGGAAAATATTATCCCCATATTTTTACCGCCGGGGACTAATACCCCCCCCCCCCCCGGAAATTTACCCTCCAGACAATTACCCCGGATAATTACCCCTAGTACGGAGCCTTGAAAATGCCATCAACGTGACGACATGGCATGGTACTTTATCTTGCCATGTCTTAATTAAACATTGGCGGCAGAAGGCAAAACAATCTAGGGGGGTCCACCTGAAATTTTGGGATGGACACAGGTAAAAAATTTGACAAGCAAATCAACCAAAATTTATAGGAAGGACCATCACAATTTTTTGACAAGAAAAAAAGGTTATCAACCAAAATTAGGGGGGACAAAAAGATTTTAGGGGAGGGGTCCACCTAAATTTAGGGGGGGGGGACGTAGAAAACAAATTGACAAGCAAAAAAAAAGGTTCTCAACTAAAAATCTAGGGGGGACCGTACCCCACCTCAAATTTTTTGGGGAAAGGTCCCTCCCCCCCCCCCCGCTTCCGCCGCCTAAGTAATTAATACGCTTATTATTTCGACATAGCGATATATTCTATCTTGTCAAGTCGATATGTCCACATGGCGAGATATGAAGTGTACAAGTCCCGGCGAGAATCCCGATATATCGCTATGTTGACATGTAACATATTTAAGTCGACTGACTTGGCAGGATAACGTATCGCGCCATGCGGACATAATAAGCTTATTTAGTCGACATGGCAAGATAAAGTATCTCGCCATGTCGTCAAGTCGATGGCATTTTAGAGGCTCCGTATGGCGTCTAGAGGGTAAATTTCCGGGGGGGGGGGGTAACAGTCCCTGACGATAAAAATATGGGGATAATATTTTCCTTGATGTACATGTCAGGGGGCGATTGTCCTTTGGGTCATCGTTATAGAACCCCATGGACTCGTATCATTGGCCTTTTGACCTCTTGATGGCATTGGATCTCACTATATCCTGATCATAATTTTACACACACCGCGGACTATCGGACCCGCGGTCTATCGGACCCGCGGTCTATCGGACCCGCGGACTATCGGACCCGCGGTCTATCGGACCCGCGGTCTATCGGACCCGCGGTCTATCGGACCCGCGGACTATCGGACCCGCGGTCTATCGGGCTGTAACCGTTTATTCAACCGTGAAACTTGGCCAAAAAAATGTATCGTCATTTAGAAAGTGCCTTTTACAAGCTTTTTGACTATTTGTCATGATGAGAATGTGGAATCAGTTCCAATAAAATGGAATCAAAGTCATGATTTTTGGCTTGTGACTTTTGAAAAGTGACATTTTTGCCTTCTGACGGTGCTCACTGAAGCATGACGCAAAATACGTCCATAACATTTACTCAGAGGGTAGCTTATAAAATTACCTACACGCTCATGTAAAAATATATTATAAACTCGCATTGGTTCGGATATTATTGATGTATGTTCAAGGGGGACTTACTTTTTTTGTTGTGTATAGATTAATTGCTTTGCTCACGGGCATAGGTGCTGCGGCCGGGGATCGAACCCCGGACTTTCCATATTATAGCCAGGCGCCTTAGACCACTCGGCCACGGCACCACGGGGTGCATATTAACGCCCTCTACTGATGATCCGAAACGAGGATTTGTCTCCCCAATTTCTGCTGGCGTGGGTAGCGGAGCTCGATAAATCATGAACTTACTTACCCAATTAACCCCCCTTGTTTTTGCTATAATTGCCTGTCTGGCAATCTCAATTGAAGCCGAAGACTTTCTCACATGTGGAGGCTTCATTAAATCAGAAATCCAAATAAACTTTGCAAGAATCGAGGTAAGGAATACGTTGATCTGCCCTGTCATTGATTTTCTCTTTGGTCCCATATATTTCAGTTGGTGTGTGTCTATCGCTGCTGCTCATCCAATCCGGCGTATATATTGTCTCTGACTTGCACTCGGAGTTGGGAGTCTTGCCCACTCGTATTGCGAGGTTTTATAGTACACTACACTATACTATACTATACTAACCTCGCACTACGAACGTGTCTACGCAGTGGATTTTTTAGTTGTCGGTTAACATCGCTTCATAACGCAAATAATCATGATAGATAATGTGAGCCGGAACTCATTCCGCTACTCACCAGGGCTTTTTCGGGTGAAAAACATTCAATTTTTTAATATAAAAAGCACATAGAAAAGAACTAAATTGCTGACCTTGGCCTTGAAAGTGGCTTCGCATGTCTCTTCGACGGAAATAAAAGGAAGGTCGTTGGTGGCGCTATAATAGTAATTTAGTTAGGTACGCTACTCTAGCGCGAGAGGGCGCGATTTTCGCGTCATCATTTTCGCGTACGAAAATGGCGACAAGCTGCTTCGGGAGCCGGTGCGAGCAATAACGGCAAGCCCTACTTGAGTCTCCTGTCTAGGATGGTAAACGTATATCAATGGGAATGAAAACGATGACATCATCTTCCCAATGCATTCAGCTATACTGCACGGTAAGCTCTTGCGACGGAGGGTCGAGATCGGAACAAAAATTGCACTAAAACAGTCTGTAAGTACAGTTTATGCATCAAATCATCATTATATGTTATTTTCATGGAATTATCAGACATATTACGCTAAAAATACATATGCTACTCGAAAATTGAAGTCGTAAGCTTTCATTTCTTACCTCATTCATGGCAGCATTTCTTGCCACCATTTGCCACGGACGAATGTTAAACGCCCTTGCTATTTGTTTCGTGGGATTTTCGTGGGAAGTTTGGCGACGCGTTTCGCGGGCTAATTTATGGCGGCTGCTAGGGTTTATGGTTGCCCGCGGTGTGTAGTCCTGCGCATTGGAATTTGTGTAGCAGACCGTCTACCGTGATATGTCTGGTATTTCTTTGATTTAAAAAAACTTTTTCTTTTTTATAAATTAGGAATTGAAAACCAGACACAAATGTAGAAATCAGAAATACATCCCGCACTGACACACATTCATTTTGATTGAATAAAATATTGAAAAAAAATGGCAAATGACGCAACAACTTTCTGAATCTTCTCGAACCTAATTTTAGCCTTTACTTTAGGTAATTTACTTTAGTCTTGATTTATTATTTGATGATTATATTCTGTTGAAAATTCATGTAACATGATTTCTTTTGGCCTAATCAAACTTAAATTTTTTATTATTTTAAAAATGAATGGCCTAGATCTAATTTAATTCATTATCATTTTAATTTTCTTTTGTTTTCATATTTTTATTTTCATTCAGATTAATTTCTTACCTCCATTTGAGCATGGCAATACTTACTGATCTGAAGTCGAGGGGCCCAACAATGAACAGACTTGGGCTGCATGAGCCGTCGAATATCTGTGGTTCCAAGAAAGCGTGATGGAAATGCCGCCTTAAAAAAACCAACCCCACCTCTGCCTCTGGGCTTTGTTCTTGGCGATCCTGCATTCCATTCAGACTGCAACTTTAAGCAGGAATTGTTCTACCAACTACTTAATTATTCACAAATGTGAATTGCAGCTTTTAAATTGACAAGAAAGAAACAATTGATTTATCTCACCCCCCCCCCCCAACTGTCTTCTAAGTTCTAACATTTTCTATCACCCCAAACTAACACCTTTTTTCTTGTATGTCTGTTTAAATATTTTGATTTAGACTTTATGTAATTTTTTCATGATTTATTTAAGAAGTATGAGCAAAAAAACAAACAATTTGGCACATGCAGTAGAGAAGAGAAGGAACATAGTGTTGAAAAAGGATACACATACAGATCTGAATATTAAAATAAATTTAAAAAAGAAATGACAAATCCACACTGACACATGAAAGTATTCATTTTATTTTTTTTCCTTGTTGGCATTGGTTACATTAATTAACTCCACATAAAAATATAAATTGGATATTTTAACAGTATTAATGAAGTTGCTCAATAAAATTTAAAATTAGGTATTCTCATTGGAGGTAATGGTTGATACAGATGGGTGGGTGGACCTGCAGCCACTAGCGTACCTATGGGGGGGGGGGCAGACTGCCCCCCCGACGAGTCACAACCCATGCAAGGGACGTATCCCTGCCCTCCCCCCCTGATGAGCCACCGGTGGCCCCCTCCTTTGAAGTTTAAGACCGAAAGTACGAAATCCTTTATTTGTGGTTGAAGACTTTTTTGCTTGTCAAATTTTTGGGCGGACGATTTTGCCCCCCCCCCCTGTGGAAAATCCTAGGTACGCTACTGCCTGCAGCTCTATTGTTTTATTAGATTTTCATTTTTTATTGCTGGGGGGGGGGGGGGGTATTATGTAGAGCTGAAGCCAAATGATCTTATGAGGCAAGATTCAGTGTACAGCTCAATATGATGCATGTAAAGTGATTTATTAAACTTTTGAAATATCAATTAAGAACTGGAATGATATGAATATAAGAAATATATTAAATGCATGTAAAGTGATTTATTAAACTTTTGAAATATCAATTAAGAACTGGAATGATGAATGTTATGAATATAAGAAATCTATTATATGCTAGTTCATCACAACTTTAGCTGGATCTTGCTGCAGAAAGTGCATCGTGTAGTTCTACAAATATCTCGGGTGAGAGGCAGTTTGGCAGAGCGGATGCAATGCTTCATAGGGCCCCTAACATTTCTGTGGTAAGGTCGAATCCAAACTGATGTTTTCATCAAATGATACAGCCTCCTGGCTACAAAAATTTCCTGTAGATGAAAGAGAAAACAAAATAATGAATGCAATGAAATTGGGAAAAAAGTGAGGCTAGAGGAGCAAAAACAAAAGCAAATGGTTGTAAAGTTAGTACAGGAGAGGAACAAAATGAGAAGAAAGGAACTCACAGAAAAGGAAACAAAACAGAGAGACAAACTTGAGACTAGCTCCTTTAAAAAAAGTTCTGTATGGTGTACTATGGATCTGTAAAAATATTTTAAAATTATGTAAAGTTTCAAGGATTGAGCATGCATAGGAAATCACGTAAAGGCAAGGATATCAAGTCACGAATAAAAACAAAAAATGAGGGGGGGGGAATGGGAATTACATCACCCCCCCCCCCCCCCGCCTCTCCAAAAAAAAAAAAACCGACTTTAATAACTTGTCAAAACTCTATCTAGTATCGGCTTATGTTATTATCCTTTTTAATGTTATTGTTAGGGATCGAGAGAAAGGATGAACGCGGGGGGGGGGGTGCATTTTTCGGATTCATACTTTCAGGCATCAGTGTACTGAAGGGGAACATTTAACATAGGACTACAAAAAATTGCGGTGGACAGACAAGAAACAAGAAATGATGATTAAAATGAAAGAAAAAATTCTCGATCTCAAAACAACTTGAAAAAAGAAAGATGCAAAACCAAATGTTATCAACTCACTTACATATTATATTTGAAATCCATCCCAATGGTCTTCCATGTCGTAATTGTGCACTGTAATTCAGATTATCTAGTTAAAACATGTGAAATTAACTTCAAGTCTCAAATCAATCGTCTTGCACACTGTGCCTTGCAAAACAACAAAATACTCCGATATATGCGTATCATGAACGCACATGCATATTTATGAGCGCCGCGAAAATGACCAATCTCATTCACAAATGATGCGCACTTACGCTTCGTCACCATGCCGCGAGAAGCGTTTATGCGCGATGTAAAATCTCCGCCCCGAATTGGCAATCCCCGAATGCGCATGCGCGGTGGTGATTGATACTCGATGGTCGACAATTCGTTCGGAATGGATAATACTTAGAAATCATTTCTTAAAAAAATCATAACTTGAGTTATTCTTCATCATATGTCTTAATCAATGCATCATCGTAATGGGTGACACATTTTCTTTATGTTGAGGTAAGTTTCAACAGATTTGGATGAAGATTTGAATTATCAGTGGCGTACCTAATTTAGTATTACAATTCACAGCCATTAAGGTAAACTTGCTTACCTTGGTTGTTGAGAGACGAGAGACATCACCTGTATCCGATGACGAAGTTCCATGCAGCTCACAATCTCTGGTATAATCTCTGGTCTGGTATAAAAAGGTCTCTGGTATAATGGTCTCTGCCGTGGCCCGGCGTTGCAGCTCTTTATATACGTGGCTGCCGGGCCTACGGTTGACTGGGCAGCAAGGGCTATTGATCGGGGGAAACAGGGGAATCAGGGGCAGGGTCTCCTGCCCTACAATGTAATCTTACCGATTACTATATTCCCCCCAACCAACAAAAACCAGGCTTATCTTAAAATCCTTTTAAAAACTCGACAATGTCTTTTAAATAAAAACTGCAAATCTGGCCATATATTAAAAATTGTAAATGACATAGGATTTAGGCCTACTTTCATTATTTACATGTATCATGTCCATCTCAATAAAATATAACCCTGAATACTGAATAATCATTGATCGACTATTCTATTTCTACATCATAGCTAGCACAAGTATATTTGATTCGAACATTACAATAAACAACTCGAGGGCGTATGCAGTGAGAAATATTGGAGAATGGACAGCATACATGCACATCTGGGATTACCCAATGAGATTCAACTTTCAAGAATGGCCACAAGAAAGGGTTCACAATAAATTGGTTTGTGATTCTGAAAGTCATTGTATATTTACTATTTGTAATTCATAATTTCAAAACGATTGCATGAATTATCAGTGTCTCATTAGTGCATCTTCAATGTATAATAATGTGTCTTGTTTTCATCCAAACAGGTACAATAAAGACCTTGTGAACCTCTAGGGTAAACCCACACATTACTAACAATGTAACTATAGTTAAAACAGAGGAAGGACCTTATAAACAGTTAGCAAATTAAATTATGTTTCCTTTGTTTACTTCAAGAGCAATGCTAAATTCTTAAAAGGTAAGTGTAAACCACAAAACTAGCATTTGAAAAGTTGGCATATAAAGCCACTTAAATGTTTCTCGAAAGTTAACATGTTGCCACATTGAAATTCACAAGATGATTCACTGAAATTTGCAAATATATTTAAACCGTCCGCAAACTCCTCGATCAAGTTTGTCCTAATAATATTAAAGAGGTGAGACAATTTGTATTTCTGGCTAATGCACATCGAATACAACATCAAAATATTTTCTAACTTGTTGAGACAAGTTCTGACATGTGCATACAATTAGAATAAAGTCCTATCCCCATATATAAAATATATTGCTAAAATAGTTGCCACAGCAAAAGGCAAGTGGTTTACAAAATCAGCAAAGTATGAATATTTCATTTATCTTGATAAAGTGTTAGGGATATCATTGCAAAATGTGTAATGTTTTCTGTCATAGTTGTTATTTGATTATAATTCCCTTCCCAATACACTTACACTCGGGCCTAAATGACCTAAGAGGGAAGTCCTTTAACTGCATGCAGGCATGTGCCAGAATTTGATGGATTTGATTGAATGCAAACTAATGCAATTTTAATGTAACTCAAGTAATTTGGAGCACTGAAAAAGACATATTGTTTGGTGTGCCCTGAAATAAATCCTAAAATCTGGCTTTCATAAAATATTGCAATGAAAATCCCTTCTACTTTATCCTAACTCTTCTCCCTCTCCCTTTCATGATTTTAGGTGGTGGCCAAGGAGGTAGCAGCCAAGGGGTGCAAGAGAAGAATGGAGTATCTCCAAGGGAGAACAAGATATGGGCATACAAGAGAGTCCCGTCTCTATCATGAGATGTGGAGGGTCTACCTTGCATCCCAAGTGCATCCCTAATCGTCTGCTGGCCATACATGTACATGTTCAACTGTTTCAATTGATCACAATCATCTGCCGGAAACAATGAAAAACTTCTACCCAGACAGGGAGAGTTATTATTTATGATGATAGTTGTGATCTTTGGCGACTTTGAAACAGGGGGAGAGGGTCGGTCCTTACATATTGGGATCAGGGTCGGACCCACTCCTCCGATCCCAGATCGTTTCCCTGATTTAGTTCAGATGGGTTGGATACCGATTCATCAAGCAGGGTCTTGGGCTCAAAAGGACCAGGCTTCTCATTTCCATGGCAACATACACTCTGATCTGGTGTTGAGTGCTCTAATATCAAAGGTTTCTTTAAGTCCATGGAAGAGGTCTGATTCTTAGCAGCCTCAGGAAGACCCTTAGGGTTACCCTTGCTAGGTTCTTGTATTGTACTCCTTTCTGACGTTAGTTGCTCTATTTTGGCTGTCAGGTATTCGACAGATGATTCTAGTGCGTCAAGTGCTTTGAGGCGATGAAGCACGAAGTCCATTTTGTATTCCAAAAGAGTAACTCGATTTTCAATTAACCTATGATTGATAGAATGAGCACTGACTTGTTTAAGTACTTCTGACTGTCTAGTTGGAGCTTCAGAGGGAGGGGGAAATTGTTTGTTTTCCCCGCTCGGTCCCTTATATTCTAATGAACCTGGGGTTGCCCTGACCTGCTTGAGTGATGAGGTGTGTGTAACAGAGGGCAAAGATTTTACTCTTTGACATGTTTGATTTTGTTTTGAGGTTGCCACTGAGCTGATACCACTACTCGCATCACTCTGGTATCCATTACTAATACACTGAAGATGGGCAGATGAAGGGGAACGAGTATCCCTCAAACGCTCCTGAGGTGATTGCGGGGTTAACCGTTTACAGTCTTCAACTGCCCATTCTTCAGAAGATGAAGAAGCCCTTGAGTACCCATTGCGGTTTAAAGGACGACAAGATGAAGGGGACTGAGTCTCATGCCTTTGATCATATTGATTATCATGAGAGGATCGAGGGGGTGAACCATGGTGTCCTTCATCTTTCCGTACCCGGGAAAGAGACGTGCTGGGGTACTCGGTGCTTACTCGAGAATGGACGGGTGAAGGAGAGGGAGTGTTCCGCCGGTGAGGATCAGAAAATGATCTTCGAGGGGAAGACTGCCTTTGTCCTTTACCCTTCCTTTCTGAGCAGCGGATGGATGAAGGGGAGGAAGCATCCCGCCTGGAAGAATCAGAAACTGATTCGCCAAGAGGATACCAACTATGCCCGTCATCCTTCCGTTCTTCATATCGTGATCGAGAACGACGAACAGGTGAAGAGGAACGAGTATCCCATCCTCGCATCCTTGAAGCATAAAATGATTCTCTCGGGGGATCCCGCCTATATTCTTCACCCCTCCGTCTTTCTTCAGAAGGTGATGGAGATCTATATTTGTTTCGATACCTATGCGAATGTGATTCACGATCATCGCCCCAACGCCGGATTGGAGATTCGTTACGATCATAATCATAATCATCCCGATAAGAGTTGGGTGGGGATTCGTAACGTCTCCCACGACGTGGAGAATGGTCGTAATCTCTTGGGTAATCATAACGATAATCATCCCTGTCTCGCGGTGGAGAATTGTAATGACTGTCATAATAATCAGCATCCCTGTATCTTGGTGGGGATTCGTAATGCGGTCTATTACTGTGACGAGGGGAAGACTCATGACAATGATCACCCTTTGAATCATATTGATGACGATCGCATTCGCCTCGCAATGGAGTCTCGCTAGAATAATAGTCACCTCCCCTATAATGTCGTGGGGAAATGGAAATGGAAATGGAGCGATCTCTCCGATTGCGGCGCGAATGGAATCTGTCAAGGTAATCCCTAGTTCTGTTGACTTTATGTTCTTCCCCTTGGCCGTTGTCAGGACTTACTGCATCGCCATGAGCGTTGCGGTAATGCCGTGAACGTTGAGGGGAAGTATCGCGATCTCCCATCGACCTACTTTTTACATCTCTAGAATTCCTCCTTTCAGGGGAATCTGAATAACTACTGGAGACCTCACGTTCATTCAACCAGCGATGGTGATACCTATCAGACTTATGGGAGGATTCATCGCTGGAGGAACTTGAATGGTAATGGTCATAGTCCCTTGACCTATGCATGTTATTTAACTGTTTAAACTTGTATTCCAAAAAAGTTCAACAGGAGGTGGGACAATGAAATATTACCGAAGTCTCTTGGAAATAACCTGTACAAAATATATATTACAATTACAAATTCAACTACGAATTAATACCAAGTATTACAATAGATTCTTATAAACAAGCTGCAAGTTGTAAATATTCAACCTACAAGTCGCAAAGTATGTTGCGAATTGTTAAGAAACAAGCCGCAACTTGATTTGCGAACTGTATCAGAAAAATACAAGTCTTGATTTATACAGTACGACTTGTGCCCAACTTGAAAATTTGAGTACACAAAACAACCAAAATGCTTAATTTTATGCAATTCGCGTAGCTAAATCCGGTTACTAACCGGGTTATACAATCAGCAAAATTTGGTCAAGTAATTATTAAAAGCACGCAATTTAAATAAACGCTAAGTGTACTCAGCGCTGTCAAGTTGCATACACAAGTCTTAACTACAATATGAAAATATTTACAATGACAACAGTTGAATAGTAATAGATCTGCACTCTGAATACTGAGTAAATTCAGGATTCCGTTTGCACAAAATGCAAAAGAAATATCAATGTGTATACTTTATTTACAAATTGATATGTTCATGCACCAATAATTATTATTTATTTATGCATAAGTTCTTGCACCAACAATATCTTGAATGCCTCTTTGTTCTTGGAAAGTGCACAAACTTTAATATATTTATTTACAAGTTATACAAGTGCAAATTGACAAGGAACTCTTGCTTGTTGAAAACAATAATTGAACTAAACAACTTCAATTTATAGCCCACTTGGCTTTGTTTCAGGCGTTCTTCCACCAAAGAAACTAAGTAAAAGAACACTCAGTCTACTTGACTGTATAACAAATAATAAACTTGTATGCAAAAGGTAAATTCTTATTCTGCTGCAAAATTCTTTTAACAATGCAGCAATAACAAATTATGTCAAATTCTTGAGTTTCAGAATTTATTTACAATGATGATCCTGAAATCCAAGAAACAAGCAAGGCATTTACAGCAGCAAATCCATAAGAATTTCGACAAGATAATTATAAATATTACTTGAAGTGAGGGAGTGAGATTTATTTATTTTAAACACTAAATCCCTTACGCTGACTTATCAAACACCCAAGAATTATCATATGACAATTGCCAACGAAGTGGAAAATAAGTATAAGGATTATCTAGCTTCAACACTAAAAATAGAATCCTCTAATATAATGATGCTCTTTGCCACCACAGGAATTAACAATAAAAAATTAAGCTAAGTCCAACCTGAAAATATGCTTTAAAATGTTTAATATGTTTTAATAATCCAGTGGACAAAACCTTAAATTCCAAATGTAAATTCCACCTGAAGCTAATGAATTGCTAACCAGTTTAATAAACTTGCTAATGAGAGGAGCCCACGACTATCTTCATGTAGGGAGGCAACTACAAAATTTAAAGTATTAATTTACTAACAAGTTCAATCAGTGAAGCAATAATTAATATCAAACAAACCCCAAACTTAATAATTATATTTTAATTAGGGGAAAGCTTAATAAATTCGGTAAGAGCCTACTTATTATTAAAGTCACTTTCAATTCTAGCTAGTGTGAGATGCCCAACCTTGAATTTACAGGGGCAAATCCACAATCTAAAATCAGAACAAGTCAATTGAAGGCCAATTTAATCAAAAGACCTATCGAAATAAAGATAATTCTAACTCACTCCACTCCCTTCCTTTATCCTTTTTTTTTTTTTTTTTTTTAAGAGAGCTTAAAATTGTGGGGAAGGTTATCCGAAACAAATTACTAGCCCCTCCTTGTCTTGGGAATTTGCTCCCTCCGTTGATTAAAAAGAGAGAAAATTCCAAGAAAGGAGGAGAAAATTCAGCTTGGAAAATAAATTGGAATTGATAATTGAAAACTCCGATGTAACAAATACGTTCAGGAATTTCAAAAACAAAAGCAAACTCGCGCCACAAACGCTGTTGGAATTTATGAATTGGTAGGAGCGGGCGCGAGCACAATAGAAAATATTTGGTCAATGACCTACACGGCGATCCCTCTCGCCAAAAAATGCCACACCCAAAATCAAAATGAAGTCCAAATAATCTTCCAACTTATTGTTTTCCACGGAAAAATACTAAAAAATTATCCCCAAAACAATTGCTTTGCTTGATATGAAAGCTAAAATTAAACTCGCACGATACGGCGTAGTGCAGCTCTATGCAGTTCTGCACATGTAAATATGTATTA
The DNA here is from genome assembly GCF_037042905.1 of Lytechinus pictus. Classification (NCBI taxonomy): domain Eukaryota; kingdom Metazoa; phylum Echinodermata; class Echinoidea; order Temnopleuroida; family Toxopneustidae; genus Lytechinus; species Lytechinus pictus. Next base: position 37,689,691 of record NC_087252.1, read on the forward strand.
TTGAAAATGGCAGTGCAGCACAGCGCGAAAACAACTACAGCCTACGCTACAAATATAAGATTTTACCGGCAACTTAGCCCTTATTTTATAAGAAAATACATTAGACAGTAATTTTAATACGATGAAAATACATTATTATCGATCAAATTTATCAAAATGCAGCTCAAATGTCTGCGGGTTTTCAAAATGAAAGCCGCGCGGTTACGTGTCCGATAACTGTACACACGGAAGCGCAAGCGCATTGACGTGTCCGATAATTGGACACACGGCAGCGCTATACATACGGTACACGGCCAAGTAAAGTCACAACTTCATAAAATCACAAAATATGATAACCGAGCTCAAAAATATTAATAATTAGCGCAGTTTCGATGTAGACGCAGCGCCAATAAGGTAAACTTGCTTACCTTGGTTGTTGAGAGACGAGAGACATCACCTGTATCCGATGACGAAGTTCCATGCAGCTCACAATCTCTGGTATAATCTCTGGTCTGGTATAAAAAGGTCTCTGGTATAATGGTCTCTGCCGTGGCCCGGCGTTGCAGCTCTTTATATACGTGGCTGCCGGGCCTACGGTTGACTGGGCAGCAAGGGCTATTGATCGGGGGAAACAGGGGAATCAGGGGCAGGGTCTCCTGCCCTACAATGTAATCTTACCGATTACTATACCATCATGATATGGCCATGACAACCTTAATTCAGCTTGTCGGTATTTTTTAACTAGAGTAGACTCAATCTTGATTCATTTGTATGTGCAATTCCAATGATTGTTTGAAAAAATAGAGACACCAATAAATGCAATAAGTTAAAAAACATATTACTTTTTATATTATTTTTGCTGACGATAATACTTTTTGGAAAATATTCAAAGCGATGACAAATTAAACACAAAATATAGAAAATTCTACGTACCTTGAATGAAGCCCCGCAAGTGCTACCGTTCGTTTGTCAATTAACGTTCCACCAATGTCTTTACACTAAAGATTGGACACTTTGCCGACTTTGTGTAACGCTTTGCATCGATTTACGTGTAAAATAGTTTTTGTGCCTAGTCTTTCCCTTGTAGTGTCTTTGATAGCTTTAGCTCATTAGACAAAAAATTGGGGAAATCGCAAGCTCGCTCCGTATTTTGTCAACGAGAAGAAAAATTAATGCTTAAATGACGCTATTTGAGGGATATTCATCATATTAGGGGGAATTGACTTCACATCGTTCGGTAAGTTTCGTAGGACTTGATTCTGTAAATCCTCTTATGAAATTTTGGGGGAAGTTTGTTGCAATTTTGCATGCGCCGTGCCTTCAATTTTCCTGTACACGGCGGCAGTAATGCAGCCATGGGTGATCGCTAGTATCAGTAGAAATGAATGCAGACACTTCCTAAGGGTTGTTAGAGCTAGAAAAGTTGCAGAGGTTTTGGTGGGTTGCGTGAAGATTGCGAATGAAGTATAAATAAGTGTGTGGGGCTGGGTTTTACTGGCATTGTTGAGGTGCACAGGGGGAAGAAAGAAAATACACTCTAGAAAATGCTGAGGGTCTGTCTCAAAGAAACCTATGAATTGTCTGGTATTGTCTGTTGATGAGGTCACGGCACACAGATGCAGTGGCTGGACACGATGAAACAAAGTGTTCTACATCTTCTCGATTAGCGGAACACAGTCAACAGCATGCAGCAGCCTTTCCAATTCTGACAGATAACTAACCACCCTGCCTGTGGGGAATCTACATCTATGGTATTCCAATGCAGTACACAGCACACACTTAAAAAATTCATTAAAATATATCACTTTTGTGACTTAAAATACTAATTTCCATAGGGCCTACAGTTCTTGGGGACAAGTGCTTGATTCTTTAGCGCTAATGCAGTTTCGTACCGGCCGACCTGGTGATGTTAGGAATAAAATTTCACCTCAAATTTTGTTCGAATTTATTTATCAAGCCATTGCCATGCGAGCCAATTTATGAATGAAAATATAGTAAGCATGCGCATTGCAAACCTCCTGTGCCCCACGCAGTATTCCATCGAAACAAGTCTGCAATACTCTGTCACCTCGTACCAAAATCGACCTAGAATTCCACTTTCCTATATTTAATATGAATTATCAAAGGTATTCTCAGAGGATCTGTTTTCTCACCGATACCACACAGGTAAGCAAATTGTTATTACTTCTTGCTTTTCCGTCAAAATCTTACGAAGTAGTGTCGATATTACAACGTGTTCGTGAGTTTGTTGAATCTATCGCTACGTGAACAAAGTCAATTGATTTCCGGGTTTCGGAGCATACGAAGCACCAGCCAATCACGTTCTTGTTACCATTTTTTCAGTTCATCATAAACCGAAAATGGTAACACGATCGTGATTGGCTGGCGCTTCGTATGCTCCGAAACCCGGAAATCAATTGACTTTGTTCACGTAGCCATAGATTCTACAAACTCACGAACACGATGTAATATTGACGCTACTTCGTAAGATTTTGACGGAAAAGCAAGAAGTAATAAAATTTTGCTTACTTTGCTTGGTATCGGTGAGAAAACAGATCCTCTGAGAATACCTTTCATAATTCATATTAAATATAGAAAAGTGGAATTCTAGGTCGATTTTGGTACGAGGTGACAGAGTATTGCAGACTTTTTTCAATGGAATACTGCGTGGGCACGGGAGGCTTGCAATGCGCATGCTTACTATATTTTCATTCATAAATTGGCTTGCGTCGCAGTGGCTAGATGACGTCACTGCGCTGCAAAAGAAACATGGCGACGATTAAACGATCTCAGTCACATCATCATCACTTGAAAAACTTGTATATTTATGGATATTTTGAGGGTAATTGGTGAGATTCAAAATGAGAATTGTGTATTTTTGTGATGAGTTACAATCATGTCTTACACTACGCAATAAAAATAAAATACATGTACGTTACTGGTGAGCAATTTTCGGGTATCGGGTATTGATTTTTCTGCCCGGGTACCCGAGGCTTCCGGGCGGGACCCGGGTACCCGAGGCTTCCGGGCGGGACCCGGGTACCCGAGGCTTCCGGGCGGGACCCGGGTACCCGGGTTTTAGTCCCAGCCCTACTTACTACACACCAAAAATTCTGCTGAAAATTCGAATTTCAACCTTAAAATTGCAGGATCCGCACCATATTTCTAGAGCATGCAGTGGCATAGTTCTGATATGAGAAGGAGGGGGGGGGGGGGGCAGGGGTCCCCGAAAAATGTGCTAAAAATGAAGAAATCTGTGGTTTTGTTCCGAGTTCAAACTTTATTTTGTCGCAATTTTAGGATCGTATCTTCAAAATGACAACAACAACAAAAAATCTGTATCGAAGTTACGGTGACACCTGGGTCCCGTAACACAAAGGTTAGGGATTGATCATACGCTTGATTTTCACGATTGATTGTACATGTAGTCTATGGAATCAATCGTAGAAAAATGTTCTACGATCATTGCTAAGCTTTGTGTTACGGGTGCCACGCAGCGTTTTGAAAAATAGTACCCTTGGATGATTGGAGTTTAAAACTCGATACGCACCCGTGATTCTATAAAGTTCACTCCATTACGCGTCAGAAAGCAGAAAGCGATGCTGCATGGAAGTAAAGTGCAGCTGCGCTGGCTGCCTGGCCACTCTGCTGGCGCAGATGGGAAACTGGACGGGCGCGGACGGGAGCGATTTTCATGTTGGGAGTCGCTCGGTGCTTGGCAATTTTATGCACTCACGAGAGCGATCCCAGGGAAGACGAGAGCGAAATTGCTTGTCGCGCCCGTGTATTTCCAACGCTGGATTGAGGGACCTATTTCCCATGTAGTCTCATCGTTTAATCTGTCATTCCCTTATAACTGTCATGGACTGGACTCAGCTGAACATCTTAAAGTTTTTGGAACTTAGGAATTCTGATTTTGATACATTCTAATGATTATCTCTTGCAGGTCAAACTTTACACGAGGCAAGGAGCTTTGAAGTACCAGACGGACTGTGCCCCTAATAATGGCTACTTTATGATACCGGTCTACGATAGAGGAGACTTTATTCTCAAGCTGGAACCACCATCAGGCTGGAGTTTTGGTGAGGAGAAGGGATTGGGTGTGGGCACTCCTGGGGCCCGTTTCATAAAGCTGTTCGTAAGTTAAGAGCGACTTTAAGAATGACTGGTGAACCTTTCTTACACGCGTAACCATCGTCAATGAATATACCATTTTCCCCCGCATTTTCCACAAGAAAGGATCACCAGTCGTTCTTAAAGTCGTTCTTATCTTACGAACAGCTTTATGAAAGACCCACCTGGTACCAATCAGGTCAAAACACAACAGTATTGACATCATAGCCGAAATTAGCACATACATGTATACATGTATATACGCGGGGTGGTGCAGTTGTAGGAAGTTGGCACCCGCATTTACACAAATGCACACAATGATGGCGACAAGGCATGTCGGGGAGTGAATTGTCTCATGATTTTTTCCTTTTTTTAGTTGTAAACATTATCTTGAACAAAAATTTTGAATAAATGTCTGTGGATTTTGTACAATACTGCTTGAAAGGCCGACTTCTCTGGCAGCTTTTGTCCAAGTTATTGAAGTCCGAATGCCTCCTAGAGTGGGTTTAAATAGGCCTTGGACTCGTCGTCACCATAATTATCAACATCTTCACATCTATCATTATAGTTCTCTTCATCAACTTCATCGTCATCACCATCAACACCACCATTATCATATAAGCACCATCATCATCATCATTAACATCATCATCATTACCATGATCAGTATCATATGACTATTATCATCATCATCGAAATCATCATCATTATTATTATTATGATTGTTATTGTTATTATTTTATTATTAAAATTATTATGATTATTATTATTATTATTATTAGTAGTAGTAGTAGTAGTAGACGTAGTGATAGTTCAGTGGTCGTTTACTGAATTATCCTGATATCGTTTGGATCCAATTCCAATGGTCATTTTGCGAACTTATCATTTCACATCATGAACATACGTGGGATAAATCCCCCAGTGTTGTTGTTGGTTTTTTGTTTTTTTGACAGAGGAAGTAATGTAATGTAATGTTTTCCCTCATTGGTGCTTTCTTTTGATAGAGCCAACGAGTGTAGATCTGAAGATCGATGGTGAGAATGATCCCTGTAGTCAAGGAAAAGACATTAACTTCTTCTTCAAGGGATACACTGTCTCAGGAAAGGTATGCAAAGCTTTATGGCTATGATGATGATTGTGATGGTGGTGATGATGATTGTGATAGTGATGATGGTGGTGATGGCGATGATTGATTGTGATGATGGTGGTGATGGTGATGATGATGAAGATGATAATGGTGATGATGATGATGATGATGATGATGATGATGGTGATGATGATGATGATGATATGATGATGGTGATGATGGTGGCGATGATTGATTGTGATGATGGTGATGATGAAGATGATGGTGATGATGGTGGTGGTGGTGGGGCCGCTGCTGATACTGCTGATGATGTTGATGATGGCAATGGTGATGATAGGATGATGTTGATGATTATAAAGATGGGGATGGTGAATGATATAATGGTGGCAGTAGTGATAGTAATGTGCTTTATCTTGTACTTGTCTTTACTTTTTGCTTTTGCTGCTTTCTAACCACCTTGAGCATTTAATTAAAAAAATTGAAAAGATGCTATATAAATCCTTTGAATTATTATAATGCTGATGTTGATGATTATGATGATGATGATGATGATGGTGGTGATGATGATGATGATGATAATGATTGATGATGATGATGATGGTGGTGATGATTGGGATGGTTGTGGTTTGTGGTGGTGGTGGTGGTGATGATGATGATGACAATGATGATGATGACAGTGAAGATGGTGATGGTGATGATGATGATGATGGTATCATGATTATGATGATGAATAATGATTATTATAAAAATTAAGTTATAATGATGATGATCATGATTGTAATAAAATATGAATACTGTGATAAAGTTGTAAATGACCTCTGAAAATTGTCAACAGATTGATAGCAAAACATTAAAAAATACAGAAGTTAATCATCCCCCCTCTCTTGTTCCTGTGTGTAGGTTGTAAGCAAGGGCAAGAAAGATGGTCCTGAAGGCGTTCTTATATCTATCAAACCCAAAGACAAAGATGTTGCCATGGAAACACGGACAAAAACTGGTGGAGTGTGAGTAGGAATCGTTTTCTTCCTTCTTTAAATGAAAATAGCTACATTTATTTAGCGCTTTTTGCCTGAGGATACAAACCGCAACTATTCTTACCCTGGCTTTAGCTTTAGTTACAACATTTTCAGCAGTGCTACATGTAAGTGCATTAAAAAAATTAATCCTGGGGGCCATTTTATAATGCAGTTCGTAAGTTAAGAGTGACTTTAAGAAAGACTGGTGATCCTTTCTTGTAAAATGGTATATTCATTGCCGATGGTTAAGCGCGTAAGAAAGGTTCACCAGTCGTTCTTAAAGTTGCTCTTAACTTACGAACAGCTTTATGAAATGGCTTCCTGGTAGGTACCCATTTACCTCATTTCTTTCTGAAGAGAAACCTGCCTTGGTCAGGGTTTGAACCCATGACCGTCTATTTGAAAGATGAGAGTCAGAACCACTAGACCCTGACACACCCTCAATAGAGCATTACAGGCTCAGATGCACTAAGATATCACTTGCATAGAAAATGTAGTAGAATGAAAAAAAAAGTGGTGTTAGATTGATCAAAGCAATGATCAAAAGTTTAATGCCAATCACATTGTTGCCAGTCCAATCCGATTCAATGGACATTTGATATAGTGCCTTTTCCTTATGGCTACAAAATGATGCACACACACATACTACTCTGTGTTGGGGGTACTGAAACAATAAAACAACACCTGAGAATGATCAGCTTTAATAGTCCATGCCATCCATTATCCTCCTAGCAAAATAGATGGGATGTAATGGCTATCTTGAATTGCTCAACAGTGGAGGCCGTCTTCACTGCAGTGGGTAGATGATTCCATAGTCTTGTAGCGACCACAGACATGAAAGAGAAGGACTTTTCACCAGCACGTTTCTTGGAAAGGTGCTGAGTAAGACAGATTGATGACGACGAGCGTTTGTAACCGACTCGAGAACGACGAATTAGAATGTTATCAATATAAGCCGGACTTTAATTATTAAGAGACTTCCAATAGTGTAGGAAATTCTTGTTTTATGGCAATTTTTTTTTGTCATCACATTGGGATACTTGCTGACGGTTTGGGGCTTTTTCTTAGATTTTGAGAATTACTTTTTGTGCAATGAGCAATTATACTGTAAATAAAATATAATTATTCTGCATTGATTTTCTGAATACTCTCGAGTGATGTTTTCGTTAGATCTTGGAGCATTTGTTGAAAAGATGGTCACTCCAAAGCCTTCAATTCAGGGAATTTTAGAGGTGATACAGGCTGTCCTGAGGACGACCTTGCCCGGCACCTTCATGTATTTCCTCTGCTGGTTCCAAAGATTATCCGTACCAAAATTTTTTCCCATGATGCATTACGATACAAGAACCGTAAATGCATGTGTTGAAAGCGAAATAATATAGTCAAGATTCCTTTGAATGTCCCTCCTTCAGGTACAACATTCCGAATGTATTACCAGGCGATTTCATCATCACAGCTTCGCACCCTTCATGGACCTTTGAAAAGGTGAATTTTCTTCTATCTAAGCCTATTTTTAGCTTTGGTAAATCCCACCAAAATGCATGTTACTATTCCAATTCACCACTAGATTATACAGGAAATAATTTTCTTGGTACCGCATCATAATTTGCTCCACATTTTTGAAAGACTGATATGCATAAAGTCTTTTGTATAGCATATTTTTACATAGGACTGTACATTAATTAGTTGAGAGCTTTTCTCTAATGACCAAAAATGCTATTCAAATTTGTAAAGCAAAATTATTCCCTGTTATATGAATGTATGTGCCCTAACATGGTTAGGATGTGAAATAAAGAAAGTGATTTGTGGGATATATTTAGTTTCATCTGGTGCCCAATCAAGCTAAAATACCTAAATATTTTCATCATGTTTTTACATGAAACCCCTTCTCAAGCATGGGATGGGCTGAAAAGTTTAGGATATGATCTTTGTCTTTAGCACTACATTCCAAATTTTAACTTTAATGACTGAAAAAAAATGCCAAATTTGAAATCTAACGGCTCAAAAACATTTGATAACCACTACACTCTTGTAACATTGTCAGGTGATACTCAAGTATAATTCACATTTCAGACCCTTTACATAAGTTTACATGGGCTTTAAAACTTAAAGGTAAAGGAATAAAGTTACAGCAAACAATTATTTCATGAGAAAGTCTATAAAATCAAGGTTATATGCCACCATACAATGGTAGATCTAGATCTGGTACATTGGAATGAATTTAGCTTTGTGAAATCATGAAATCTTAGCTGAAACCGATAATTCTGATGATCACTAACACAAAAAGGCATATGTGGGACAGTATATTAATATTGTTTGTTATAGGTCTTTGCTGTTTAATTGCTGTAAAACACTGGGTGATTTCAAGCCTGGTGTTGGTGGTGTTGTTGGATGCACAGTTTGGGTTGCGTTTTCTATCCCAAAATCCTATTCTGAGCTTTAAAAAATTATCCTGGGTCCCGTAACACAAAGCTTAGCAATGATCGTAGAACATTTTTCTACCATTGATTGCATTGACTACAATGTACAATCAATTGTGAAAATCAAGCGTACGATTAATCGCTAACCTTTGTGTTACAGGACCCAGATCACAATATTGACAGCTCAACATCTAGTGAGCGACTTTTCATGCCTATCTCCATTTTATATTGGTGTTATACTGCTGTAAAAATTGACCCAAAACCAATATTGAAATGACCAGTTGTGGTGAAGTACAGTATGGAGAGTATCTTGAGTGCTGATTATTGTTGCTAGTATTATTATCATTCAAATGTAAGATTTTTACCCCTTTTGGCAAAATGGTACATTCATTTCTCAGGCCAGCATTACACACACAGTCACCAAGGATACAGCTACTGTGGACTCTTCCATTATTATATCGGGGTATGATGTGAGAGGAAAAGTGATGAGTGAGGGTGAGCCCATCAAGAACGTTTTCTTCATTCTGTTCTCTGACACGGTGAAAAAAGGGGTGAGTTTCGTTTCACTTTTTATTTAACGTAAGATAGGCGTCGCATGTATGCACGCCAACGTCATTTCCTTGTTATAAACCTAATAAGCCAGTTCGTAGTTCCTTTCTGCGCATGATCAAAAGATTCTACGCATGATCAGAGGAAGGTCATTTGTACTAAAGTGACATGGTGGTTTAAAATCTAATGAGATAAGCACCAACTTTGATGTCTTGGTTATTCATATATTCTTTTAAATTGTGGTTTTCATTTACATCCACAAAAAACAACAATGCGTCCACGAACGACTGGTATTTCACAGTTTGCCAAGTACATTGTGCAACATGCTATGACATGCATTTAAAGTAGGAATGCAACAAATACCTCCATAAAGTGTTCATTGGTGTGCTATTCTAGTCACCTGGGGAGCGTTTCATGAAAGGACTTGTCGGACGTTTTATCCGACAAGTCCCATTTTATCCGACAGTTACTATAGTAACAGTGCGGCTCTGCCAATCAAAATCAAGGAAAGATGTCAGATCTGACAAGTTGTCAGACAAAAATGTTGATGAAACAGTCCCCAGGTCTATTCAATTTCTTCATCCTGCTATGTAAGGCAAGCTTACGTAATATCTTGCTTTGAAATCTGCCTATCATAATGAAAGAAATGAAAGGTCATTTGACCAAAATTGTCCCAGAAGTAACTACGAACTGGTCTATTCAAAAGCATATTGGCCTCAGGAAATTTGTGCATAAAATTAAAACAACATGTAGTTCAAATCATATGTGTTTCCAGTGATTGTACAAAGGCAAGGAGAAGATATCTGACCAATCAGAAAGCTTGTTTCATCTGACCTACATGTACAGTAGGTTCTTATGTAATGGATTGTGCAATGGCAAGTAGAGCATTTCTGACCAATCATAAAGCTTGTTTCAAATGACTTATCTTATTTAATGGACTGTGCAATGGCAAATAGAGCATTTCTGTCCAATCATAAAACTTGTTTCAAATGACTTACCTAATGGATTGTGCATTAGCAGGTTGAGCATTTATGACCCAATCAGAAAACTTGTTTCATTTGACCTAGGGTCTTATGTAATGGATTGTGCCATGGGAAGTAGAGCACTTCTGGCCAATCAGAAAACTTGTTTCCTTTAACATTTCTTATATGTTGGATCGTGCAATTAGCAGGGAGAGCATTTCTGACCAATCAGAAAACTTGTTTCAAATGACTCGTCTTATTAATGGATTGTGCAATGGCAAGTAGAGCATTTCTTTTCAATCAGTAAGAAAAAAAAAAATTATGGTGCCAAACACATTTTAATCCATATGTTTAGTAGAATGTTATCCTTTCTCAAACCATCGATAGGATGTCACTGGATGTCAGAAGAGTGGAGTGAATGGGTACCAGTCTGAAGGGAAATCCCCTCTGTGCCATGTGCAGTCTGATGTGGAGGGTCAGTTTGTGTTTCCCAGTCTGGGCAGTGGCGAGTATAGAGTGGTGAGTATACACTGTATGCTTGTTATCCATCGCACATTAGAATGACATTCAGAGTGGGAAAATGGTACCAGTCTTTTTTTGCTGAAATATAGATTTGATGTTTGGCAGTGGGGAGTATAGAATGGTGAGTATACACCGTATTCTTGTTACACATCGCACATTAGTATGACATTCAGAGCGGAAAAATTGTACCATTCTCCTATGCTGAAATATAGATTTGCCTTTTTTTGGGGGGAGGGTGTGTTTTATTTTCTTTGCAGTTTCATTAAGGCCATTGAAACTAACTATTGCTGCTTTACAAAGTCTGTGATTGACTTGGTTTTGGGTTATAGAGAGGTAGATAGTATATAGAAATTAAGTTGTTCAAATTTGTGAATGAGGAGGGGGTGAAAAGGGTTCGGTCGATCAAAGAATTACTTTGTTAATTAATTTGTATAACATATTAATGAATTTGTATGACATATTAATGAATTTGTATGACATTTTTTAGGTTTAGGTTTAATGTATAATTGAAATTAGGTTTAACGTATAATTTAGAAATTAATATATTTTGTAAAGAGTCTTGACTATTATGCGCTTTGTAAATTTCAAATATTATTATTACTATTACTTTCTTAATTGAGAATTAAATCTATGCGTTGATGAATGAATCAGTTAATCATATGTTCAATACTGATAAGTCAATGTCACAATCATTCACCTATAGTTTTGATTTTGGTAAGTCTGCTTATTGACCTCGTATTGCTTCATTTCATTGCATTGTTTCCTTTGTCTGCGTTTAGGCAATACACAGCTGAACGCAAGCCCAGAATGCAAAGCTATAATCCTGTCTGTCACAAATATTTTCTGTGTCATCTAGGTATGACCAGTGTCTCGGCTTAGTTGGTAGAACTAAGTGGGGGCGTCGTGGTCTAGTGGTTCTGACTCTCGCCCTTCAAACAGAGGGTCGTGAGTTTGAATCCTAGCCTTGGCGTATTTTCCTTCAGCAAGAAATTTATCCACACTGTGCTGCACTTGACCCAGGTAAGGTAAATGGTTACCGGCAGGAAGTAATTCCTCAAAAAGCTGTGCACACCAGAATCGGTAGACTAGCTTAGCTGGGGTAATATAGAAGCGCCTTGAGTGGATATGTGCGCTATACAAATTCTATATTATATATTTTTTTAGAACGTCCGTCTCACAACCGGGAGGTTGGGAGCTCAAACCCCGGCCGTGTCAGACCAAAAGACATTAAAAGATGGGAGTTGCTGCTACCCTGTTTGTCGTTTAACATTTCAGGATAGAGCTTTGTCAATCTGGGGCTTCCCAGTGGCTGCCACGCTTACGATCAATTGAGTTATCGGATTTCTATTTCAAATAATAAAATATGGATTTTCATTTTCATTCTTCTAGGTACCTTTCTACAAAGGCGAGCACACAACATTTGATGTAGTTCCTTCGTCCCTTCAGTTTACTGTTGAGCACAACACTGTCCAGCTACCGGTAAGTATAACATACCATTCACAGAGCTGCTAACCCTTACATTTTTGTCTCACCTGCATAGCAGAGTGAGACTATAGGCGCCGCTTTTCCGACGGCGACGGCGGCGGCGACGGCGGCGACGGCGGCGGCGTCAACACCAAATCTTAACCTGAGGTTAAGTTTTTGAAATGACAGCATAACTTAGAAAGTATATGGACCTAGTTCATGAAACTTGGCCATAAGGTTAATCAAGTATTACTGAACATCCTGCCTGAGTTTCATGTCACATGACCAAGGTCACAGGTCATTTAGGGTCAATGAACTTAGACCATGTTGGGGGAATCAACATCAAAATCTTAACCTAAGGTTAAGTTTTTGAAATGTCATCATAAATTAGAAAATATATGGACCTAGTTCATGAAACTTATACATAAGGTTAATCAAGTATCACTGAACATCCTGCATGAGTTTCACGTCACATGATTAAGGTCAAAGGTCATTTAGGGTCAATGAACTTTGGCCGAATTGGGGTATTTGTTGAATTACAGCCATAAATTTGAAAGTGTGTTGGTCTAGTTCATAAAACTTGGACATAAGAGTAATCAAGTATCACTGAACATCCTGTGCGAGTTTCAGGTCACATGATCAAGGTCAAAGGTCATGTAAGGTCAAAGAACTTTGGCCACGTTGGGGGTATTTGTTGAATTGCCATCATATCTCTATAAGTGTATTGGTCTAATTCATAAAACGTGGAAATACGAGTAACCAAGTATCACTGAACATCTTGTGCGAGTTATAGTAGTTTTCAAAATCAGCACTGCTGCTATATTGAATCGCGTGATGCAGGTGAGACGGCCAGAGGCATTCCACTTGTTGCTATAATCATGACTGTTTTTCACCCAAATTAAAGAATTATGTTTTTTCTCACTAAGTATGGTTTCCTAATAGAAAATAGAGGATATGTTTTATGGGGTTTTTTCATAAAAATCATATAATCAAGTTGCAGGTTTCTTCATCTCTGAAGAGTACTATCATTTGATAGCATCTCAGTATGTCTTTTGATTGCAGTTTGAATTGATTACCAACACAGCATTTAGTGATTTCATTACTCTTGATTTCACATGCTGTATTCCAAGTTGCAGGGTTCTCCATCTCTGGAAAGTACTATCATTTGATAGCATTGTAGTATGTCTTTTGATTGCACTTTGAATTGATTACCAACACAGTATTCAGTGATTACATTACTCTTGATTTCACAGACTGTATTCTAAGTTGCAAGGTTTTCCATTTGGAAGAGTACTATCACTTAATAGCATCTTAGTGTGTCTTTTGATTTCTTTTTCAATTGATTACCAACACAGCATTCAGTGATTACATTACTCTTAATTTCACATGCTGTATTCCAAGTTGCAGGGTTCTCCATCTCTGGAAAGTACTATCATTTGATAGTATTTTGTGTCATTTGATCGCACTTTGAATTGATTACCAACATGCATTCAGTGATTACATTTATTTTCTTGATTTTCACAGACGGTATTCCAAGTTGCAGGGTTCTCCATCACAGGGAGAGTGCTCTCAGTTGCAGGGGTAGGTCAAAGTTCAAATTTATCAATTTTGTTTTATTTAAATGAAAATAGAGAGAGTAATATGATATTTTAAAGGTCAAGTCCACCTCAGAAAAATGTTGATTTGAATCAATAGAGAAAAATCAGACGAGCACAATGCTGAAAATTTCATCAAAATCGGATGTAAAATAAGAAAGTTATGACATTTCAAAGTTTCGCTTATTTTTAACAAAATAGTTATATGAACGAGCCAGTTACATCCAAATGAAAGAGTCGATGACATCACTCACTCACTATTTCTTTTGTTTTTTATTGTTTGAATTATACAATATTTCAATTTTTACGGATTTGACGATTAGGACCTCCTTGCCTGAAGCACAAAATGTTAAAATAATGGAATTCCACGTGTTCAGGGAGGAATGAAACTTCATTTCACATGACAATGACGAGAAAATCAAAATATTTCATATTTCATATAATAAAAAACAAAAGAAATAGTGAGTGAGTGACATCATCGACTCTCTCATTTGGATGTAACTGGCTCGTTCACATAACTATTTTGTTAGAAATAAGCTAAACTTGAAAATGTCATAACTTTCTTATTTTACATCCGATTTTGATGAAATTTTCAGTGTTATGCTGGTTGAATTTTTCTCTTTTTATTCAAATCACGTTTTTGTTGGGGTGGACTTGTCCTTTAAGCCTTTTTTTATTTTCCAGTTTAGCTTTGAGAGGTTGTACCTCCAAGGTTTGCTTAAGAAAGTAAATTAGATTTGAAATACTATCATCAGGCTTGTTTTTTAAGTAAAAAAATGTATCCATTGACATATTCCAGAATGAGGCAGGAGAAATCAACTGCTCAAAGGAATTATAATTTGAGAGTATTACATATGAACTGGAAAACTGAGACAAATCGTTGTCAGGAAGGTGTGACATATAGTGAGTCGGAGTCAGATTACATATTTCATGGCATTGCCATATGGCATGTTAAACATGGAATAGCCCATATTCCTCCACCATTTCTTCTCATAACAGGGCAGCGGGGTCCAAGGTGCAAAGGTCAAAGTTCGGGGCAAGCCAGAGGTCGTGACCGGGCCAGATGGTACTTTCAGGATGGAGAAGATCAAGTCTGGAACCTACACGCTGCAGGCCAGCAAGGAATATTTGACCTTTGACCCGTTGAATGTCAAGGTCACGCCAAATACTCCTAGACTGCCTGACATAGTAGCCTCCAAGTAAGTACAGTGTACTTAACCCTAAAACAGCCGGGGGGGGGGGGGGCTTGAATCATCCCCTCGACATTTTCTGCGACTATTTCGCCAAACAATATTTGATTGCACTGTGCCTTGTTACTTCACTATTCACAAAATGTTTCCTTGCGAGTCTTTCTTGTGCATCTTTTAAGACCATTTTTGCGTGAATCAGGCATACCGTTACGATGGAGAAGGGCCTTTCATACCTGCCTGCCATAGCGAAAATAACTATAAAAATCAATTTTGTGTACAAAGTCAATGCAAATTATGTTTTCTGTCCTTCTTTAAATAATGCTTGAAATTGAAAACTGTCTTATTTTCACAGTTGTTTGCAAGCGTGTAACGAGCTCTTGTAGTGGAGAAGAATGTGTTTATGATCAATATTAAATGAAATGATAATATTACCCTCATTGAAATTTCGGTGCATTCTTGTAACAATTGAATTAGAATTAGTTGAGTTTTTTATAGAATCTGTGCTTTGATGATGATAATAAGTTTAAACAACCCTCAAATTTTTTTTCTCAGGTTTTGTGCATGCCATCATATAGAAACAACTCATTAAGAATTATCTGAGTTTTTGATAGAATCTGTACTGTACTTGGATGATGATAATTATATTCATACAAATCTCCTGTCACAGGTTTAGTGCGTGTGGTCGTGTAGAAACATCAGCTGGAGGCCAGAGGAAAGTCAGTCTGACTAAAGAGGGCAGCAAACAGCCTGAGATCGCCACGACGGACAAGGATGGGGCATTCTGCTTCACGGCCTCGCCAGGGGTATATGTGATGCAGGTGAGTCACTTTTATAGAGTTGCTGTGGCTCAGTGGATAAGTCTTCCGACTGTGAACCACAAGGTCTGGGGTTCAAATCCCACCGCAGCACTTGCATCCTTTGGCAGGGCGTTTATCTATATTTGCCACTCTCCACCCAGGTGCAGTAGATGGGTACCCGGTAGGAAGAAATTCCTTGAATGCTTCAGCGTCTGATAAGAGAAATCGTGCTACAGCTGGGGTAATAGTAGGCAGTGCTTAGAAAAAAAAAATGGGGATCTCAAATTATGGTTTGAGTACTTCATGAAGGAAAACTGAATTAAAGTGGGGGATAAGCCCAAGTCACATCTGTTCGCTGGACCACCCCGATCAGATCCAGATGGTCCAGGGAGAGATCTGTGCAGACACCTTCAGCATCCTTGGAAGTCAATATAAGTCTTTGTAGTTTGGTGAACGTCCAGGAGGCTTACACAGCAGTTTTGGGGAGGTCAAAAACATTCGGCATCATCCTTGGTTAGGGTAGAGCAATCCAAGGAGGTCCGTGTAGCTGCCGTATTGGTCCGTGTTGATACCCTGATTATCCGTGTAGATGCTGTGTGTACAGTCATCAAAGCTCAATCCGAGGCAAAACTATCCCGGACCTCCCCGTATCATGCCGGCATTGCCGTGTAGATCCTCGAGGGTCCATGTTCATTAGTCACCGGAGCTTTAAAAATTATCCCGGCTTGAGTAGCTCATGAAATAAAAATGAACAACGGGCACTGGACTTACAAAAGTTTCATTTTATGGAATTGTCCAGAAGATCTTGAGCAAAACCACAATATCTGGAATCGCAGAATTAAACGATGCCTCTATTCTCCTTTGCTCCTAGCCCTTGATGTCTGATGCTGAGAAGTCTGCTGGTCTTCGCATCAATCCAGAAAATCAGAAGATCACCATCGTCTCTACCCCCATCCTTGATATCAACTTCTCTCAGTTCAAAGCCACTCTCCGTGGATCAATCAAATGTCTTGGTAAGTTAGCAGGATATTCCACCCATTTTCTTATAAATAAGGTTAAAAGACAGTAGATGCAGCAAACAATTATTTCATGAGAAAGTCTTTTAAATCAAGGTTAATTGTCAAAATATTATACATCTAGATCTGGTACATTAATGTATACTCATCTTTGTAAAATCATGAAATCCTAGCTCAAAATCGATGATTCTGATGATCACTAACACAGAAAAGAATACGTGGGACAGTGTATTAAATAGTGCTTCGAAAAATACCCAACAAGTGATGGAATTCTGTGCTTATTTTGCTCATTTCTCAGCAATTACGCATTTTCTTCCAGAGCTATTTGGCACATATTTTTTATTTATACATACAAACACTTTGGTGGTAATTTCATCGGATTCTGTCCAAAGTCATTTTGAGATCGTTACCACAACTGGTATTTATTTATGAATTTGTGTTTAAAGGTGAATGCCAGGGGGTGTTTCATGAAGTTATTTGTAATTTACGTGCGACTGGAGATCCTTTCTTAAGAGCTAAATCCACACCAGTGAATATTTGGTACGCATGATTACCTCAATCAATTAAGGATCACCAGTCGTTTGTAAAGTCGCTGGTAACTTATGAACAGTTTTATGAAACACCCACCAGTTGTGTTAACGCTCTATTGAGTTCAAACAAAATCCAATACAATGTGTCAAATGAGTCTGGTAGGAAATGTGTCATTGCTGAAGAACTGACGAAACAAGCATGGTATTCCACAAAAATGTTGGGTCTTTTTCAAAGCAATAATGATACCGTCCTCAAATGGCATGATGGTGTAATATTCATTGAGATAATCACCAACTTCGATGTCTTGATTATTTCAAACATTCTTTTGAACTGTGCTTTTCATTAGCTCCACTGGAAAGCAACAATGTGCAGAGCTGCCAACCAGTACGTTTTTTGGCATATTTAGTACGTTTTTTCTTTTTTAAATATGATTTTGTAAAAAAAATTTTTTTTTACAAAATCGTAATTCATTGAGAAAAATCATCTCTATATGTCTCTATTTCATACAACTTATTGGGACTCCGATTGGGACTCCTTTTTTTATTTTCAAATGTTAGCAGTGCGCATTTTATTATAAAATACAGTTTTCTTGGGGAAAATACTTTTTTTTATCGCAGAATACAATTTTTCATTCCCATAGGTTGGCAGGTCTGAATGTGTCCAATACAGACGGGTATTTTGCACTTCGCTAAGTACATAGTTCAAAGTAGAAATGGAACATTAATGTGCTTTTCTAGTCGCCTGTTACATGTATATCTGAAATGCTTACCTAAAACCTTGCGTTGAAATTTGCCTAACCTAATGAAAGAAAGGAAAGGTAATTTGTACAACTTGCCCATGAGGTAAAAATGAACTTGCTAATTCTACAAGTAATGGTGAAGTCTGACAGACTGTACTCCTTTCTTTCTCTTAGATGTATGTGGAGTCTAACAGACTGTACTCCTTTCTTTCTCTTAGATGTATGTGGAGTCTAACAGACTACTCCTTTCTTTCTCTTAGATATATGTGGAGTCTAACAGACTGTACTCCTTTCTTTCTCTTACATGTATGTGGAGTCTAACAGACTGTGCTCCTTTCTTTCTCTTAGATGTATGTGGAGTCTAATAGACTGTACTCCTTTCTTTCTCTTAGATGTATGTGGAGTCTAACAGACTGTACTCCTTTCTTTCTCTTACATGTATGTGGAGTCTAACAGACTGTACTCCTTTCTTTCTCTTACATGTATGTGGAGTCTAACAGACTGTACTCCTTTCTTTCTCTTAGATGTATGTGGAGTCTAACAGACTGTGCTCCTTTCTTTCTCTTATTATGGAGTCTAACAGACTACTCCTTTCTTTCTCTTAGATATATGTGGAGTCTAACAGACTGTACTCCTTTCTTTCTCTTAGATGTATGTGGAGTCTAACAGACTGTACTCCTTTCTTTCTCTTAGATGTATGTGGAGTCTAACAGACTGTGCTCCTTTCTTTCTCTTATTATGGAGTCTAACAGACTA
The DNA here is from genome assembly GCF_037042905.1 of Lytechinus pictus. Classification (NCBI taxonomy): domain Eukaryota; kingdom Metazoa; phylum Echinodermata; class Echinoidea; order Temnopleuroida; family Toxopneustidae; genus Lytechinus; species Lytechinus pictus. The sequence continues at coordinate 37,708,427 of NC_087252.1, forward strand.
CTCCTTTCTTTCTCTTAGATATATGTGGAGTCTAACAGACTGTACTCCTTTCTTTCTCTTACATGTATGTGGAGTCTAACAGACTGTGCTCCTTTCTTTCTCTTAGATGTATGTGGAGTCTAATAGACTGTACTCCTTTCTTTCTCTTAGATGTATGTGGAGTCTAACAGACTGTACTCCTTTCTTTCTCTTACATGTATGTGGAGTCTAACAGACTGTACTCCTTTCTTTCTCTTAGATGTATGTGGAGTCTAACAGACTGTAATCCTTTCTTTCTCTTAGATGTATGTGGAGTCTAATAGACTCCTTTCTTTCTCTTAGATGTATGTGGAGTCTAACAGACTGTTATAATTTCTCTCTCTTAGATGTTTGTGGTACTCTCCAGGTTATGGTGGAATCCAAGGATGGTAGAGGGTTCAAGAAACCAGTCCCCGTTTCTCAACAAACCAAACAAGCTGCGTTCATCATGAAAGACATTCTGCCAGGAAAATATTCAAGTGAGTGAAGCAAGCTGAGATGATAATCATGTACACGGCTCTGTTGCGTCAATTATCAAGAATATTTCGACTGTTATAGGCATAATCATAGTCAATTCTTTAAGTGTGTAATTCTCTGTTCATGATTGAAAGAAAAAAATGTTGTGTTTTGTTGAAGTAGATTTGAGAAAATAAAGCGAATTGTATGTTAGGTCTGCACAATGAAGAGATATGATATTCAAATATGCCCAGCAGTCCTCAAATTGGCTAAAATCCTACGTAGGATATAACAAAATATTTAGAGATGCGTAGGTATAGAATTTATATACAGCAGAGTTATAAACCCTTTAATAGTACGCTCCAATCTTCCTTCAATTGCTCGCGGTCGATTGGCTACGGTATCGGGTCAGAGCTCTACACAGCACTGTCCTATTGGCACGGGTTCAAAGCCCACCTTTGATGGCCAGTGTTAATAATTTTTTTGTAAGATGTAAAATTGGTAACATTGGCATTCAAATAAAACCTGACAATTGTAAATTTGGGCAATAAAACATGAAAAATATCTTAAATATTCACTTGGTTTGGCAGCTGGGCATAGTAACGAATTTAGCCAAAATCATATCAGTGGAGCATTGTGGCCCAGTGGATTAGTCTCTTGGCTTTGAAACAGAGGGTCGTAGGTTTGAATCCCAGTCATGGTGTAATTTCCTTCAGCGAGAAAGTGATCCACATTGTGCTGCACTTAAGCCAGGTGAGGTGAATGGGTACCTAGCAGGAATTTATTCATTGAAATGCTGGAGCGCGTAACAGTATCTCGGCTAAAGCCAGGGTAATTATCTATTGTAGAGTGCTTTTACTTCTGATAAAGAGGTATTAGGAGCTATATAATTGAATATGATATATTTTATTTTTCAAAATAGACATGAAATGAAATACTCCAAAACTTTGCTTTGCCCAATTGATCGTGGGCAAGTATAATAATTTTTCTGTTTATGGAAACTCCCGTAGAAACTCGGCAGGACAGCATTTTGCTGGTAAACGCCAAGCTGGTATATAACCAATTACCTAGGAAATATTTTACGTCTAGGTTAATCAGTCATAGTGGCTGACTTTATAGACGACAGATATTACAGTCAGACGGCAGGTCCCAAGAAACTGGCTTCTTTCATCCAAGTGATATTCATGACTTGAGATGTTTTGCATATTTAATGAGCTTGATGCGAACCAAAACAACTCTTTTCATTCGGTCATTGCTGCTCTAATTGTGCATCGAATTTCATGATTTTGGTATCATTGTAAAAAAGAAGAATCATTCTTTCAGGTCATGTGTTTGAATTTATTCAAAGATTTTGTAATATAGGTTAAAATTTTGATCTAAAATATGCTACAAAATAATTATTTTCACCTGACAAAAGATGCTATTTTCACACTTTATTTTTGTTTGAGCCCAAATGATTTTTAAATCATGATAAAGCTGAATATGTATGCTTTAAAATGGTATAGGTTTCAAAATAAGAATTGGTTTAATCGGGTCAAGATCACACTTTTCATTGGCCAAATACATAAAGCAGCTTGAAAACAAGAATACTGCACTCTGATTGGTCAAGGAGACCACACACTGGCAAATTCCAATGGTTCCAGTGCCTGGGTTCATGGGAAGGTCACACTTCCCATGTGGTAATCTCCTCAAATTACCCGCGCCTGTTGTTCTGTGAACCTTATCCAGCCAATCAGAACTCAGGATTTCATGCAAGTACAAAATTTCAGAAATCACGTCTTGTACCTTGGTGGGAAAAGTGTGATCTTGACCCGATTAAAAGGTGCCGCATATCAAGAGTGGCATTGTGAGAAAGTACAGAAGTTTAGCTTTATGGTGATATATATATCATTGAGGCTCAAAATAAAAAGTTTTGCACAATTTGCAAAAGAAAACAGAGGAAGAAAATTCAGTTTTTAGGCACATTTTCAGGCCAGAAATGTACTTATTTAACAAAATATTGTATACAAAATAAATGACCAATATGAAAGAATAACATTTACTCTATCTGATGGTGCAATAATATTTCATTTAACTTGAGATTAAAACAGGTAAATTCTTAGAGAAAGAAAATCTCATGAATCACGAGATTTTGCAAGGAGGAGGATTCAGCCACGAGATGATTTGGATGAATCTGGCCTTTTTGGTCATTAGCATAGGGACCTGCGGTCTGACTGATTACTCTTGGGCCTTTTTATCAAAGTGGAGACAATGGCAGAGTGGGGATCCAAACTCAGAACCTTGCGATTATGAGTCCAATGCTCTAACCACTATAATATAATATAATCTTTTCGTCACTCTCAGTCAGTGTGGTCCAAACCAACTGGTGCTGGACCAAGTCCTCTCTGGATGTGGAAGTAATAGACCAAGACATAGGAGGACTGGAGTTCCAGCAGAATGGCTATGTTCTTCACTGTCATGTCTCTCACCCTATTGAATTGGTAAGAACGGTTTGCTCTCCCTCCCCCTTGGGGCCTTCTCTCCCACCTCCCATTTTCAGGGTTCCCACAGTCTTGGAAAATCCTGGAAAGTCAGGGAATTTGGAAAATTTGTGAAAAGTCATGGAATTGTATTTACCTCTTGGCTTTGGCAGCCTTCCATTTTGTCTTGTCTCGCAACTCTCGTACTCTGTGATCGTACTCTGCTATTATACTTGGTGTTCATGATTCCATTTTTCCCAGGTTTGTGACGTCCCAAATTCTACATAACTCCTAGGACGTCACGGGAAGTCATGGAAAGCAGCAATTTAGTCATGGAAAAGTCATGGAATTCTGTTTTTCAAATTTCTTGTGGGAACCCTGCATTCTCTCCTGCCTCTTTCTCTCCCCTTCTCCCTCCCCCTCCCCCTTCCCTCTCTCCCCTTCCCCCTCTCCCCTTCCCCCTCTCCCCTTCCCCCTTCCCCCTCTCCCCTTCCCCCTCTCCCCTTCCCCCTCTCCCCTCGCCCCTCCCCCTTCCCCCACTCTTTCCTCCCCTTCACCCTCCTCAGCTACCTCCTTTTTCTCCCCTCCTCTCTTCCCCTTCGGAGCTCTCCCCTCCCCCTCCCCTTTAAGTCCTTCATAACTTACAAACATGTTTGTGAAACAGTTATACCCATTGAAAAAATGTGTGAATTGGTGTAGAATCATTACATTGGGTGTTGCAATAGAATATTTGCAATCAATGGCAAGTATTCTGTTGCAATTTTACAATTGATAGATCAATTCAGACCAAATCAGATTACACTCCTTGTTTCAAGGAGCACATCAGCAATTATTCATGAATTTGCAATTCATTGCAAGACATATGATTGATTTAGGAACCAAAAATAGACTTGCAATTGATCGTAAGTTTCTTGCAATGCCCCATCATAGACACAGTTCACTCTTTGTAAAACGCCCCATCCATTATTCATTATGATTTTTCTCTTTCAGCTTTATGCGCGGGATTCATCTCTATCAACAGGGGTTCATTCACACTACAGAACTTACAAACATCTATGTGAAACACCCATTAAGAAAATGTACGCATTGGTGTTTAATCTTTACTCTATGTCACTCTTAACTTTTTTTAAACACCCCCAGTATTATTTATTATTATCATTTCTTTCAGCTTTATGCTCTGGATTCATCTCCTTCTTACAAGGGTTCATTCACACTGAAGAAAGGACCAAACCAATACTGCTTGGAGAAACCGGGCTCCTACAAACTCAGCCCGAAATCTTGTCATCAGTTTGAGAAGTCGGAGTATGCCTTCCAAACGTAAGCATCAATGATATACTCTGGTACCAGTAACAACGTAGTACCAGTAACAACAGAAATTAAAGTGTTCACAAAATTGAGCAAAAGTTATACAGAATTGTAAAAACTATGAGTACATGTAAATGATAAAAATCTGCAGTTTATTGGAAATGAAAATGCATATTTTATTGTTAAATATAGAAAACTGAAATAGAAATATGCTGAAAAGTCATTTTGATGAACGATTTTTCAGGAAATGTATAATTGCAGATTTAATACGCAAATGGGGATAATAATAAAAGTGCACCTCGGAATAGATTATTTCTAGATAGATGTAGGGACAGTGATTTTCCGCGATCGCGGAAAACGGACGGAATTCACGGAATCGGCCTTTTGAAACGGAAAGTGGCTTTTCAAACGGAAAATCACGGAAAACTTGTTTTTTCTCAAAATGCACAAAACATCAACAGAAATTAATCCCAAATCCTCAACAAAATACGAATATCAACTGAAAAATACACGATCTCACTTTGCAACAACAATCATGACAATCAACACATCGTAACTGCATTCGAGCCCCTCCATCACTCGATCGTATCTAAATTAGTTTACACTGACGTCCGCATATAAGGCAGAATACGGCCGTGTGTTGCTGCCCTCTGCGTTCGGTCATAATACAATGATCATGGTGATTCAACAAATCCAAAATGGCGGATAGGCAGAAGTCGTTGACTGCTCAGAACGATGTCCGAAAAGTCCCCAAATCAGCAATAAAATCCCATGTAACCATAAAATAATGCTAATAATATGAAAGGTGAGGATGTATTAATGTTGATTATGTTTCTTTAAATAGTTTTTGAGCTCAAATCTCTTCGATTAAAATGGATTTTAGAGCGATGTTAGTACATTGGTAGATGCAAATTTTGACCAGCGCTAGCATTTTGACATCGCGCTACTCATTGCGTATTGGTTTTCTATGTAAACGGAATTGTCACTTTTTCATGTACACAAAGTCTATGAGGAAACTGAATTTTTGTTTTCTGACAGGCTGAAACGGAATTTGAGATTTTCTGAAACAGAAAAGGCAATTTTTAGAAAACGGAAAATCACTGTCCCTATAGATGGCGCTGTATAAATGCCTATTGTAATTACTGACGTCATTAATGTTTCTTTTGTTCTTTTAGGTCTGCACCTAACATGTTGACTCTAACAGCTCTCAAACACCAGATACATGCAGAGATTACAACAACCCAACCTGTCATGGATATTACAGTCGCCATCAGGTAAAATGGCTGATTTATTACCATATGAGTTTAATACCACATGGGGGGGGGGGATGAGGACAAACTTTTTCAGAAAAAAACTCTAAAGCGAGGAAGCGAAGCAACCGAGCTTGTCATTGGGGGTGCTTTTGCATTTTGTAACATGAAATTGAAGGATTTGTGCTTACTTTTGGTGAATTTTGTGTAAATTTTTAAGAAAAAAATGACATTTTTTTTTTTTTGGGGGGGGGGTCCCCCCCTGTGTACAGTCATTCATGACACCTATGTCCTCACGACATGCCTCACTAGTTCCAACTGCCATGAATGGATCGACTGACACACGTGCCTTGTGCTGCACCCGTCACTCCATGGGTCCGCATCAGGGAAAAAAATTACATGGGGGGCTCTGGGCAATTCCACTCCTGAAATGCTGAAAAGAGCCCAAAAAAGAACCCCCAAAAATTTCCCATTCACTTCAATGTTAAAGCTTATCCAATGTTGCAGATATAGGCAATTGCTTGAGAAAAGTAGCTCCCAAAATTATTATTTATTTTGGCCTGGTCCGCATTTTCACACAAATTACTACATATATTTCTGAATATGCATGAATCATCTCCTAATATTAATAACATTTTCATTTCTCTTCTGAATAGCTCTGGAGGTAAACTGGAACAGACAGTCAAACTAGGTCCTCTAAAATCAAGACAACAGCTGGAGCAAGAGTCTAAACCCCCTGCAAAAAAGACCGGCAATGAAACGGCTGAGAAAAAGTCTGCACCTCAACCGGCGGGACCTCAGGTCTATGATGTCAGCCACTGGGCCGGGTGAGTCCTCAATCTCTTAGTAACCAGTGTGTATTATTTGTTCAGACTTGTAATAGATACTGGTGCCTCCATATAGATAGGGGGGTGCAATGTGGTCGAGAGGTTCCGACTCTCGTCTTTCAATCCGAGGGACGTGGGTTCGATTCCCAACCATGGCGTATTTTCCTTTAGCAAGAAATTTACCCACATTGTGCTGCACTCAACCCAGGTGGAGTGAGTCCTCGAATGATTGAGCGCCTATATGGCGGCTACAGCCAGGGTAATAATATGATACCAAATGTTGTAGAGTATATTAATATACCGTAGTAGCTGCGCTATACGGTCCATGTTATTATTCATAGATTATTGGCTACCTGTGGCCTGAAAATGCATGAACAGGTAAAGGATTGTCTGTGAATGTGATTCAATTCAATTGGACTACATAACTGTCTTGAGCTTTCACGGTTTCTCAACAATCTGAATTCAACAAGCAACGACAATGAAACCTTGAACATGGCATATACCCCTGACTGCGGGAATTCAATTGACACTAATGGTAAAAAAAATTGTATAAAGTTCCTTACAAGATTTTCAATCTTGGCTCAAAGTTCTCAATCAACACAGTTCACTGAACAGTGACAATGACAGTGACACGTAAGAATAATATGTTATGTTAAAACCATTTTGTATAAATTTCCTGTAGAAATGAGACTAGACTTTTATCCTGGCTCAAAGTTCTAAATCAACACAATTCACTGAACAGTGACAATACAAGCTAGAACATGTACATGTAGATACTGCCTTCCTTTCTTTCAACCCCGTTAAAGTGCATGTGTATTTTTTAGTATGCACTTCCTCATTCATTTTTGAAAAAGCAATGTAAATCATTCAGTTTGAGTTCATATTTATATGTAACAAACATGCACATTTGAATGATATTCAAGTTGTGAAGTTCCAAATACATGTAAGTTTTTTGTTCTACTGAAATAGACTTCAAGCCATGATAATCAATTACAAATAAACTTTTTGAAATGCTGCTTAACCCTGAGAAGACTGGGGTTGCTGATTCACCCCCCCCCCCTCGACATTTTTCGCGATAAATCCGCCGCTCGAAATTTTTTGACTGCATCGCTCACTGACTTTTTACTTTCAAGTCTGGCGCAACTTTTGAGACCAAAATTGTGACCCCTGGGTACGCGGTTTTCAAATTACGCAACATTTCATAAGTGCATGCAGACCCAAAATTACTTAAAAACGTGAATTTGTGTACAAATCCAATGCAAATAGTGTTTTTAGCCAAAATTCATAAAATGTATAATTATTTTTCCTTTACTGCTTAAAATCAATTTATTTTATCTTGTTTATGGTCAAAATAAAGTACCAGACAATTTCCATTGAAAAACAATAAAAAACAAAAAGTCGAAAAACAAAGAAATACATGTACATAAGAAATTTAGAAAACAATAGAATACATAAGAAAATAAATGTGATGTTGAAATTTAGGAATTTTTTTTAAATCAGATGCCTATCTAGAGTATGTGAGACAAAAATTAGCAATTTAGGGGCATCATTTTATTAATTAGAGCAAACTTATGATATTATGCATAAATTAGCATAATTAATGAGATATTTTGCAGAATTTGATATTATAGTTTTGTAGATAATGCCATGGGTAACGTGTGTGCCAATTTTCGTCGCGATCGCGCGATCGACGGCCGAGATCATAAGGGGGGGCTGAATCAGCCCCCCCCCCCCAGTCTTCTTAGGCGTCGAAATAGCCCAGTCTATTTAGGGTTAAATAAATGACAAAGCTGTTTTTATTTTAGATAATATAACTTAGTATTTTAGTCACATATGACCAGCTAAAATAACTATCACATAATGATAATGATGATAATAATAGTAATTGTAATAATAATATACAAATATACCAGGCTTTGAGTAAGTGTAGCGGGAATTATTCATCTGAGGTTGAACTGGCATTACTATTTTTCACGAGGGGCGAAGCCCTGAGGGAAAAATAGGAATTTTTTCCTGTACAAACGAGGATGAATAATTCCCTCTATACTTTCGAAATAAGGGACTGGTATATTTATTTTATATCCTACTTTAATAAGTTTGACCAATAGATCTTAATAATCTAGTTCTTTTACTCGTAGTTCATCATATTTTAATCTGAACAAAGATAACCTGCTGCGTTGACTGACCATGCGCTCAGCGCACGGAACGCGTATTAGTGCTTGCGCCATCATGATCTGTTACGTCAATGATGGAATAGTGGACTATTCCATCATTGACATCACGGAATAGCAATTTTTCTTCAGTGGGCGTTTCATTTTCAACATCATCACAAATTAGTGAGAATATGTTTGGTCACATGATGCTATTTAAACCAATCAGCATTCATGATTTAATCTATGTAGGATATAATAATAATTATAATAATCATAGTAATAATATGATAATAGTAATAATGATTATAATTGTAACAATAAAATAATAATGTTTTGATATTAATGATAATTTGTCATTATTACCCAAAGTAGCCACTTCAGTTCCCAAAATTGTTTAATTTATGGGATACCCATTCTCACTGTTATTTGTTTGTGTGTAATTGGCTTTGGATTTCTTATTTTTTCGTACAGAAATGGAGAAGTATTGGAGATAGTGCCCTCTTCAGGCGAGTTCTTGTTTTATCCATCGACAGTGAAAGTAACAGTGGAATCAGGTAAGAATTCACATTAATAATAATGATAATATATAGCAGTTATGAGGCGCTGATTATCTAGTTGCCTGTTCAATGGCGCTCTATATATTCCCCCTGCTGTAGCTCCTGCTGCTAAAGGCGGTTGGTGTTTTCAAAGAATTAATCCTGCCGGGTACCCATTCACCTCACCTGGGTTGAGTGCAGCACAATGTGGGTAAATTTCTTGCTGAAGACAAACACGCCGTGGTTGGGATTCGAACACATGTCCCTCTATTTGAGAGACGAGGCCATGTATTCACTACGACAAATACCATAAAAAGATTAAAATTGTAGAAAGAATACGCAGCGTAGCTCTCCAAAATGAAAGGCAAAGTCACACTCTTTGTCAGTGCCATGGGTGTGGAAAAGAAAAGAAAATTAAAAATCTATTTTTGAAACAGTCATAAAATAGAACTTACGAATGTTGATTCAACTGTATACCATGGTACAAACTGTGGACTATGCAAAATATGTGTACATAATTAGGGGTATTCATCACATACACTAAAAGAAAAGTCCACTATAAATGCATGTTTTTTTGCCAAGGGCTCTAATTTCATCCGTGAATGATAATACAAGGAATCTGCATAGAGCATAAAGCTGTTTCTAAGTAAAGAGTGACTTTAAGAACGACTGGTGATCCTTTCTTGCAGTAAATTATATTCACAATCAAATGTTCATTGTTGACGATTTAGTGCGTAAGAAACTATCACCAGTCATTCTCAAAGTCGCTCTTAACTTACAAACAGCTTTATGAAACACCCACCTGGTTTTGTACCATGCTACAATTGAAACATTTGAGCCGTAGCATCTCCCTTAACCCTAAGAAGACTGGGGGGGGGGGGCTGATGCCCCCCCTCGACATATTTCACGATAAATCCGCCTCGCAATTTTTTTTTACTGCGTCACTTGCTGACTGTTTACTTTCAAGTCTTGCGCAACTTTTGAGACCATAATTGTAACCCCCGGGTATGCCTGTGAAATTACGCAACATTTCGTAAGTGCATGCAGACCCAAATTTGCTCAAAAGCGTGAATTTGTGTACAAATCCAATGCAAGATCATAATCAGCCCCCTCCCCCCCCCCCCCCCCCCCCCGTCTTCTTAGGTGTCGAAATAGCCCAGTCTATTTAGGGTTAAAGCCTGGTCCTACTGGCCAACGGACACAAAGTGTATGCATAAAGGATGCAGCTGACAAGCAAAATTTTGGGCTGGCTCCATCCGTTTTCATCGGCTCCAGAAGTGGAAAACAATTGGCGAACAACGAAATCACAGTGGACGAATGCTGGATGGATATAGAGCATAATATGTAACACGTATGCAATGAGTACGCAACGGATGCATAGCGTTTTTCAGCAAAGATTTATTTTTTTTTTTTTACATCCGATTGGCATCCATAAGTGCAGTGGGACCAAGCCTTTAGGAGGCGCTGTATTTTTTTTCCTTGTCTACAAGGAATCACACAAGTGTGAAACATTTAGAAAGTGCAAAATATACTGAAATATTAATACCATTTTAATACACTGCTGTATGTCCTGCCATTCCTGAATTAAGGCTGATAAATTTAACCCTAAAAAGACTGGGGGGGGGCTGATTCAGCCCCCCCCCCCTTGACATTTTTCGCGATAAATCCGCCGCTTGAAGTTTTTTGACCACGTCACTCGCTGACTTTTTACTTTCAAGTCTCGCGCAACTTTTGGGACCAAAATTGTGACCCCCGGGTACGTGATTTCTAAATTACGCAACATTTTGTAAGTGCATGCAGACCCAAAATTACTCAAAAACGTGAATTTGTGTACAAATCCAATGCAAATAGTGTTTTTAGCCAAAATTCATAAATATATAATATTTTTTCCTTTTACTGCTTAAAATCAATTAATTTTATCTTTTTAATGGTCAAAATAAAGTCCCCGACAATTTTCATTGAAAAAACAATAAAAAACAAAAAGTTGAAAAACAAAGAAATACATAAGAAATTTAGAAAACAATAGAATACATAAGAAAATAAATGTGTTGTTGAAATTTTTTTTAAATAAATTTGATCAGATGCCTATCTAGAGTATTTGAAACAAAAATTAGCATTTTAGGGGCATTATTTTATTAATTAGAGCAAACTTATGATTTTACGCATAAATTAGCATAATTAATGAGCAATGAGATTTTTTGCAGAATTTGATATTATAGTTTTGTAGAAAATGCCATGGGTAACGTGCGTGCCAATTTTCGTTGCGATAGCGTGGTCGACGGCCGAGATCATAAGGGGGGGCTGAATCAGCCCCCCCCCCCCCCCCCCAGTCTTCTTAGGCGTCGAAACAGCCCAGTCTATTTAGGGTTAAACCAATTATTCCACACTCTTGGCAATGCAAAATAAAACAAAATCATTTTTCAAATTCCAAATTAGCAACATTTTGTTAAAATGCTGTTACTGTATATCAGTCATTTTTACTGATGTTATTGATGTATCTATACAGTATATACATTTTTTTTCTTCAAAGTTTGAAAATTAATACAAAAAATTAATGATTATTGCCAATTTGAAGGGCAGATTAATTTTGACGTCATACAAGGGTTAATAAAGCTTTGCAAGAAAGCGCGGCAACATTTTCAGAGCAAATGGGATAATTAAACAATGTTTCATGTTAAAGCATTAGATATTTATTTTGTCAAGGTATACATGTACAGGTATATGGTTCAGGTGTTCTCACTGCTTCTGAATAATATGGACAATTTTGCTGAGTTTTAGAACTCTTTAGAGAAGTGTAACAGGAATGAGCAATAGTTGAATCTATAGAGAAATATCTGTTTCAATAATTCCCATGTGTACATATCAGCCAACAAATGAACAAAATTTTAAAAGAACAAGCAATTTTTTTTGGAATATATGAATAGAGACAGGCCTGGCAATGACCCCTGTGGTACTCCATGTCATGCTGTCTTAAGATGACATTCAAGCAATACTGATACATGCTGAGTTAAGGATTTCTGTGCATTCTTGCAATGAATATCCCCTTGTCTGGGATGGAGAGAACTTTGATGAAGTATAGCTTGTTACCAAGATGTGCGAATGCCAGAAGATCATTGAGTATTACCTGGCATCTACAATGTATGCTATGAATTTCTTAACTGAACTGAATTTATTACCAAATGTCAAAATACATTGATACAAGGTAAATTGTCATATAAACTTCATTGGTGATAGGACACAGAAATAGTAAGTACTGCTAGTGGGACGTGGAGCCCCATCCTATAATATAGTCATAATAATTAATAGCATGAAATAACGTTTGAAATGTAAGTTTACAGATTATGCTCTTCAGCAAATAACATATCTAGTGTATAAAATCAAATGGAAGTCTATGAATAGGTCTAGTACAATACAATTCGAGGGGTTGGTCCCAGCCCTTCCTATTGAGAATTTCTTGACTAAAACAAGGCCAAAACGGAAAGTCAAAACAAAACAATTTAATGACTTTCAAGCACAGAATATCTTAGAAAGACAAGTAGTGAACCACAATAAAGGTTACACTATTCAATCAACAAACACTGAACAATTAAAACAATCTTTTTTTGTGAGTACCCCTCTGGCTTGGAACCATCTCCCACCTGACACAGTGAACAGCACATCACTAGAGGTGTTCAAGTCAAAGATCGAAAAGAGCTACCTACGATACGACTAACTAAATATCACCGTGCCCTCTCTCAACCGCTGCATTCATACCAATTGGTCCAGCAGTGTACACATCCAGATCCAGGGTAAAAGCAAGAATGTCTACTTGTTGGGGATGGGAGGAACTTTGATGAAGTACAGCTTGTTGCCAAGATGTGCAAAGGCCAGTAGATTTGGACTGATGGATACCAGGTAGCACCACACCAGTCTTGCAGGGGATAAGTAGAGCTCGCTGAAGAAATGCTGGTGTTTGATATGCAGTCCCTTGAGCGTGCAGATCGAGAGTCTCAGAGTTCCGAGGCTCGGGGAAAAATACCCGATGATCACCCTGTCCAGAGCGTCTACCGTTGCACATAGGACTTCACTGTCGTCTCTAGCGATTACAGTGCTTCCCATGTTCCCTTCCTTGTCGAACAGTGCCAGCCTCCGTGGCTTTGCGTTGGACACTTTCATGACGAGCGCTTCCGATTGCGTGACGCAGATCTGCGCGACATTTGATTTTCCAGTGCTGATCACTTTGGAATGATGTGTCATGCCTTTACTACGAACTCTAAAGTATTGGACTTTGTTGGTGCCATTGGCAGCGTAGATAAAATCTTGGCTGTCTTTGTACAGTGTGCAGAAAGCATCCTGGCTCTTCTTGTTTGACAGTTGCATGAATGGAATCACCCACATTGTACCATCTGAATTGTAGGCCTTGATTTCCTCAAATCCATGTGACGCAACTGCTCTGCCATCGTTTAGGATAACAATGTCTCGCACGGAGCCAGCGTTGATCAAGGAGTAAGGTCTTCGTTCTCCTGACACCTTAATGACTTCAGCTCCAGGGAAACTACTTCCGTACCCTACGACAACAGAATCATCTGCCAAACTGGTCATTCCCCTTACCCCACCTGGAAGATCTACATCCTTGACAATCTTAGGTGGTCTGACGGGCACCTTCACAGGCAGCTTATGCTGTCCTGCTTGGGGCTGTACTTCATTTGTTGCCTGAACCTGCGACAATCGCTTCTCTGAAGACATCCGAGCTTGGAGGTCATCTACCAGCGCATTCACCGTGACATTCTTCGGCAGTCCCTGTACACGATTCTCCCCAAGTGGAGTCTGCTCCCGACATAGTGGACAGATCATGAGATTCACGTTTCGGTGTTCCTTGTCGTAACCCATGAGGCACTTGAGACAGAAAGTGTGGCCACAGGTCAAAAGCGTTGCTTTCTCAAAGGTGGAGAGACAGAGAGGACAGATTAGATTGGCATGGATAGCATCATTGTCAGTTCCCTCAGCCATTACTATCACTCAGAAAAGAATCTAGCAGGAAAATTGGTAAACATTGATAATGATAATAATACTTGGTGTTAGGCAAAAAATAAAAATATAAATAGGGGGGTGGGGCTACTTTTCACAACTTACTGCCTAATAGACCAGTTCGTAGTTACTTCATGGGCAATTTTGGTCAAATGACCTTTCATTTCTTTCATTATGATAGGCAGATTTCAAAGAAAGATATTATGTAAGCATGCCTTACATACATGTAGCAGGATGAAGAAATTGAATAGACCAGATGACTTTAGAATAGCACACCAATTACATTTGTTGCATTTCTACCTCGAATGCATTAGCAACAGTGGACGCATTGTTGGGTTTTTTTGGTGGATGTAGTGTAAAACACAATTCAAACCAGCATGTCACTTTAGTACCAAAGACACTCTTCTGATCATGCGCAGAATCTTGTGATCATGCGCAGAATGGAACTACGAACTGGCTTATTCTGCAGACCTGCCAACCAGTACGTTTTAGCCGTATTTTTTTTTTTTTTATAACTAAATCGTAATTTATTGAGAAAAATAATCGCTATATGTCTCTATTTCATAAAACGTGCACAAATATGGTTATTAGATCAATGTAATTTCAGGTAACTTGTTTTTTTTCAATCATTTTGTTCAAACCAGGGTGAAGATATACACATGTTTTGATGGTTTTTTTTTTCATCTGCAAGAGCAGTGCGCATTTTAGCTTGCATGCAGCTTGAGCGCCGCGATGAGCTAGTGCGCCAAGCATTTTATTATGAAATACACTTTTTTTGGGAAAAATACATTTTTTTATTTTTTTTATCACAGAATACAGTTTTTCATTCCCAGAGGTTGGCAGGTCTGATTCTGTAGCATTGGATAATTTTTAACATTGCCATGAATGGGGATCTTCTAGGGCTCGCCCAAAGCCCCCGTATAATTGTTTCCCTGCTCGGTGTTTATATTGCACAAATGAATGAAGTCTCTTTGCACTGGAGTGATGTACTGTGTAAAGAATTACTTTTTAGTCATACATGTACAAAGTATTGTACATTGAGATCACAATGATTGCACATTTGCTTCTTTTCATTATACCAAGATGCCTCATGTCAGGGTGAAGCCTGATTATGAACCCAAGTATAAACTTATGTACTTTTAGGCTTTAAGAATCACATTTTTGTATTTAAAAGTAAAAGAAAGTAATTGCAGTAAACAATTATTTCATGATCTTGAAAGCTGTTAAAATCAAGGTTAATTACTATTATATTATTATAGATCTAGAACTGGTGAAATCGACTCTTTGTGAAATCATGAAATCTTAGCTAACAACCAATAATTCTGATGATAACTAACACAAAAAGGCATATGTGGGACAGTATATTATTAATACTGCTTAGAAAAATACCTGACATTTTATATAATTCCGTGCTTTATATTTTGCTCATTTCTCAGCAATTACACCTTTTTTTTCCAGAGCCAATTGGCACTGTATGTTATGCAAACACTTGGGTGGTCATTTTATTGGATATTGTTTGAACTCATTTTGAGATCGTTACCACAATAAGTTTATCTTTAAAACATGGTTCATTCTAGATTATATTGATTAGGATTTTCTGCTCTCCCCTTCCTTAACCACCATATGTAAACATCCATCTGTGTACTGTCTTCTCCTTCATACTGTCAAACTTTGAAGCTGTTCAGTTGAGAAAAAACAGATGAGATACAGGATTTTTTAACACCAATTTTTCCGGAATTCTTAATATTTTGCAAAGCGTGCACATCTCATGCTTGAGAAATCTTGTTTTCTCCTTATTTCCCTTTATAAAGTTCTCACTGCACTTTTCTTCTACTTGTACATACAATTAAATTATTGTGTGGGTTGTTATTGATCAATTTTACAAGAGTTATTTTTAATTGTTGGTGTGCTTTATACAGCTCAATAGAAATTCAAAGTTCATTTTGGGTGACCTATTGTTCATTTTTGGGTGAAGGGTCACATTTTCTTTACATCATGTACCATGTCGCAAATTCATGTGCTCTTGAGCTCATATATGCACTTGTACGTGATAGAGTATCTACATGTACATACTGTACATGTTTCAATATACAAATGACAACGATTTCATATTAACAATGACTCTCTTCTCTGCCAAAATATGTCCATTATACATGGACATGTAATGTAACTACAATCATGTTTGAAAAGTGAATTATTTCAATAAAACCATTTTTTGGGGGTGTGAGATCAAAACACATGGTTAAAATTGAATTATGTCATGCAATATAACTGTTTGAATTTCTAACAAATAAATAGAAGAATTTAAACTTACCACTATTGCAGAGAAGTGCAAGAAGTTATAAGTGTAATTGTTCAAATTCCCTGTTTCACTATTTGTACTGTGAAATCGACATGTAAATGGTCTCTAATAACAAAGTTTCAATCAGAGAAAAACAAAATGGCAATCCATTCTACCTTTGTCTAGCCCGCGATCAGTTAGTAAATTTATATATATGGAATTGCCTTTGACAAAGGTTTCAACAAAATGTGAGGGATTTTGCAGACAGGCATTGTGTATTTGCCTGTTATTATAACTTTGTGAGGGTTGTGTTGATAGAGATATGGTTGAGCAGTTCCATTTTTAATATGCCGAGGAGAGAGAGGAAAAGAGTGAGAGAAAAAGAGAAAGAGAGAGAGAGAGATATGGTCTGTGTTAGAGGGGGAAAGAGAGAGGAGCAAAGAAGTTAGTACATACATGTATGTAGAACAAAAGTTTGATAGAGGGTAAGAGAGAGAGAGAGAGAGAGAGAGAGAGGGAGGGATGATAGAGAAGAGAGAGGAAAAGGAGAGAGAGACCAACATGAGCATCAGAGACAGAGTAGTACACAGAAAGACAGAGATAGAGAGAGAGAGTGAGAGAGAGATAGAAAGGGGGGAGAGAGTGTGAGAAAGAGAGATGAGTATGAAGTATAAATCAATACCAAGCCCTGGCTGTTTGATTTGATTTTAATTTATTTCTGCATTCACATCCGAGGTAAACAACATACATACAGATTCAGGTAATAAAACAAATTAGCAATACTGTGGTCGTAACATAAGCGATTAAGTTAAATAACATAATATATGGTTCATTTAACATAATTAATCATGAGCGATTAGGCTTGATAATGATGGCAGCCTTGTGAAAGGTACATGTTTTTCGACATTGATCTAGTTGGTGCAATGCAGGTGCAGGTGCTGTTGATGTTTTAATTTGAAGAGTGTGATGTATATTAAAGATGGGATAATGTATCTTTTAAGATATGAGAGAGGGTAAGAGAGACTAGAGAGAAGACCAATAATAATAATAATAATAATAATGGATATTTAGAGGCGCTAAAAACAAAAAGTACCATAGCGCGTACAATGTATGAATAATAATTTTACATTTGCAATAATTACTACAATATTCAAGATAAAAAGGGAAATTAATTATTGAGGAAAAAAGGTATGTCTTAAGGGAAGATTTGAAGCCAAGAACACTGGAAGCATTTCTTATTGAAAGCGGGATAGCATTTCAAGACCAAGGGGGGGGGGGGCAAGGGGCCAACATGAACAGCAGAGATAGAGTGACACACAAAAGACAGAGAGAGAGACAGTATATTAGAAGGAGAGATACATACATGTTCATGTATATATGAATCGATACCAAGCCCCGGCTGTTTCAATATGAACTTTACCCAACCAAGGACATGTACATGTAGTCTCTAAGAAAGACCCCAGGATGAAATTCAACTTGAAAAAATAAATAGAAAATTAGAATAGCAGCCATTAAATTACATTTTTATTAATGCAGATATATGGCCTTGTACTTTAATTATATAAAAGGTTTATTATTACTTTTATTTATTTAGCTGTGAAAAGGTTAAAGGTGATAATTTGCTATTATTGTGATTGATTATTATGAGTTCATATTGATTTCAAACCTTGTCTGGGCTTTATTATTATTGAACTGTTAATTAGTGTGAGGGCGATATTACCAAATATGACATGGTAATAACGAAGTTATTGAATTGTAAAGTTTATCAATATTTTGGGAAAACATTTACATGTATACTCACATCGTCATGAATATTCATTAGGTGGGCTGATGATATCACATCCCAACTTTCCCCTTCTTATGTTGAAATCATTAATGTTTCATTTTTTCATGCATGTGTAAATGATGTATTCCATTATGATGAAACAAGTTGCGGCAATAAATAACTAATGCACTTAATAATCAGTTATCAATCCAATTGTCTTACTTTTCAGTGGAAAATTTTTGAATAAACCTTATTTCATATAATAAAATACAAAAGAACAAGTGGGGATACATGTAGGACATCATCAGCCCACCTAATGAATATTCATGAAGATATGCCTGGAACTGTTTCACGGGAATAATGCAATTTATGTTTAAAATTCAATAACTTGTTATTTGCTATCCGATTTTGATCAAATTTTCAGCATTTTGCTCTGTGAATTTTACTCTATTTATTTAGATATAAATATCTCCAGACTGGACCATCCCTTTAAGAACTTTTCCTTTTCTCATGAAAGACACTTCTCATTCTCACACATCTCTTTCTTACCTTGTAATTATTCCATCCAACTATCCTTGTTTGACTAACCACATTGACCTGAATTCACAAAGGTGGTTTTGGAAATCATCGGTTGAAGCCATGCTTTATAATAGTGATATTTTATTTAGCGCGCACACCGTCCAGAGACGCTCATGGCGCTAGGCCAGCAACAGTTCCTTCAGATAACAAATATTATATATACGTACATTACAAACAGCTACTTAGATATAAATAGAAATCTTGAGTCACTACAACTTACAAGTATCATCCTGGAAATTCCCAGCTACATCCTGGTGGGGCCTTTATGCAGATTTCCTGCATATATTACGCTTAATTTACTGCGCATACATGTATTAAAAAATACTATGCAAACCTTCATAGATCTACCAATGGGCTCCGTTTCTTTCTCTCTCTTCACAGGTGAGAAGTGTCCGGGAGTGGTAGCAGAGTTTGAGGGACGTCCTGGAGTGTTCATCACCGGTCAGGTGACTCCGCCCCTTTCAGATGTCAAGGTCACCATCACGCCGACAAACCGGGCCGAGGGGGCAACAGAGGGTGCCCTTACACAGATGACGGACCAAAAAGGACAATACAGGTAGGACTATAAGCTTAACATTTGAGAATTGAACCTTGCCGAGGCAGCCTGGCAAGTAAATCGCTGCAGACAGGCAGTATTAGGTTCCTTTATTAAAGAACAATATATAGCGGAGAATGAGGCGGAGGCAAGTAGCCAGCATCTTCAAACAGCAGTCGAAGCATACATGAATCGAGAATCATCAGAGTTAAGGCATTCAAAACATTGCGGCTGCATTGTAATCATTGTACAATGTACAACAGGCAGTTGCTCCGTCCACAGCGCGTACGTATGTCCAACGGCGCCATCTTGTCTCCCGGGAGATATGACCTAAAATGAAGTTATGGCTTGGGAAGATCATTCAGTTAAGTATTAATGGAAAACACGTTGGTGGGGAGTATGGAAAGTTAGGGGTAATTCCATTGGGTTGGGGCTAAAAATTACAAGATGTTCATGTTGCGTACATATGAACGATTCTATTTTATAGTTTTGATGTGTCGATCTAAGGAAGTTCTCTAACCATAGAAGTTCTTGTTTGATCTTGAGATTCTTCTTGGATTTGTTGAAGTTCAAATAAATTTTAGATTTGCAATAGACTGTCAGGAGGTGGAATTGTAATACTTCATAAAGTTTAGTGGGACACCAATTTTTTGATGAAGTAATCATTGGAAGATATTTGCCTAGTTTCAATGAGACACAGTTTTTTCTTTCTGGGCCCCATCTTACGAGTTACGATCGATCCAATCAATTGTAACTCTATGGAAATCCATCATTGTCATAATTTCTTCTACAGGAAATTTGTAAAATATCCTTTTTAAACAGAGGAGAACACACCAATTTGTCAAGAAATCAATGAATTTATGGATATACATTCATATATTTATATGTTGACTTTGCTGGCGTACCATAGTTGTGATTGATCGTATCAATCGCAACTCTTTAAAAGATGGGCCCCTGATCAACCTCAACTATGGAAAACCAGCATCTAAAATGCATACGTTTATTCAAAATATGTTTTATTGAAAATTCAGTGTGCCTTTCTTTGCTTTCAAAGGAAATTGTGCAAATTTCCTGGAGAAAAAAAAATGACATTGTTGGATTGCCATATAGGTTAGTTTGATCGGATCAAACATAACTCTTTGTTAGGCGGGGCCCAGGTGTGTCACAATAATGGCCCCAACCTGATCGAATGGGGATGACCGTTTGATTATTTAAATGAAATACATGTAGCCCTTTCATGTATCTACTTGGCTGATTTTTCTTTTTCCTCAAGAAAAAAATTATTATTTGGGTTGGATTCCACTGCAATGGAGAAAATGGTGGGAAGTACATGTACTGAAAGTTAGATTATTTCATGGAATTGCTAGGGTTCCCAGCCCATCAGGGAAATCAGGGAAAATTATTTTACTTTTTTTCCAGTCAGGGAAAAATCAGGAAATTTGATTAAAAATTCCTTAAATCAGGGAAAAATACCTCAAATGAGGGAAAAATCAGGGTATTTTGATCGGCCCGAAAGTCGAAAGCACGGTAGTCAGTCAGACTCTGTTATATTTTGTTGCATATCAAAGCAACCTCCATTGAATGACTGGTTATGGTGGTACTAATTAGTTTTACATTGTTGTTTTTATACTGAAAATACATGTAATTCACTGCAGCAACTTAGAAAACATGGGAAACTGGGAATGGTGGAATTTTTAAACTTCATCAGGGAAAAATCAGGGAATTTTGTTTTCCTGAAAAACTAGGAACCCTGAAGTGCTCTTTTGCTATTGATGTCTTTCTCTCTGTCTTTCAGGGTTGGACCGTTACCGGATACGAGTGAGTATGAAGTAGGCGCTTCTCTCGATGGTTACATCCTAACGCAGGAGGAAGGCAAGCTGGGCTACTTCAGGGCATTCAAGCTGGGCAAGATCAGGATTGAGGTAAGGGTCTCGTCAAAAAAGGAGAATAGGCTCCCAGGAGAGGGGGGGGGGGGGAGGTCATAGACATTTAAGTGTGACTTAAAAGATGAAATGGAAGTTCTCCCAGGCTTGAGAAAGAAATATATTAGTAAAGATCTGGTGAAAGTCATCAGAGATTAACAGCATAATATTTGTTTTAACTAAGGTGTGGTTTTGTGAAATTGCATGCTAGTTGCTCCCTTTTGGGTCCTGTTATAAAAAAATCATAAAATGTCATTTTCCTCAATATTTTGGGGCTTGTTTTTTTATTTATTTAATGTCATCTTTTACTGTCAGGTTACCACATTCGGTTTGATGCTTTAATGCTTGATGCTTAACGTAGAAATATCATCATTAACATATAGTCTACAATTAAACATTTCTCTAATGAACATTGATGAGAAGGTTGATACATTGATGTAATTTTTATCCTAAGTATCCTTTTAATTCTATGCATTACTAAAACTGAAACATTACTTAATTTGGAAAACAAATGAACCACAGGTGACAGATGGAGAGAACAGCGCCCTCTCAGGCGTGCTTCTGTCATTGAGCGGAGGAAACTTCCGTAGCAACAACCTGACCAAGGATGACGGTGTCTTGACCTTCGGTGACCTCGGACCAGACACCTACTTCCTGCGAGCCTTGATGAAGGAGTTTGAATTTGAACCAAGTACCCAGATGATAGAGGTCAGCGAGGGGTCGGTCGTAGACATCAAGGTCAAAGGTCGTCGAGTGGCCTTCAGGTGAGCCAGCTAAGATGCTGAGTGTGCTGTACCATTTCATTTTATAGCAGTTGCATAAATACATGACGTCACGCTATTCAATAATTTATCCGCCCCCCCTCCGAACAAATGGTTTTCTGCTTGAAATTTAGCCTGATTTTAGTAGTGTAGATCAAATGATTAGCTGAAATCTGTCTGGTGACCAGTTATTTATTATAGTTTAACAGGAAAAATATACCAGTGACTGGTACTAATGACTGGTTCTATTGGCCAGTCATGGTTTTGAGATAAGGTTGGTTTATCAGATACATGTAACAAGGATCCACATCACTTTCTTATGAAACATATCATATACATGCTCTTGCATTGGAATAATTACACTCACTTGTGGCTGATAATGATTAATTCATCTGCAGTGTTTGTTACACTTGTTACTTTATTCTATTTTCCTACAGCTGTTATGGCCTGAATAAATGTAAGTTCAATGGTGTGTGAAGTGTTTCTTACATTTGTTACTTTGTTACCTTTTCCTACAGCTGCTACGGATCAGTGACGTCACTAAACGGAGAGCCAGAGCCGGGCATCTCTGTTGAAGCTCACTCAGAGGAGAGCTGCGGTCAGGTCGTAGAGGAAAGTGTGTCGGACGAAGAAGGCAACTTTAGAATCAGGGGACTCCAGGTAGGTCAGAGGTCAAATGGCATCCACCATTTTGCGATTTTGAGATAAAAGGAATACCAAACGTTTTAAGGCCGCCGCACACCTTACGACCCGACTGGTGTACGACTGGCTTGCGCCTGAGTGAGGGGAGATGTGACGTCACAGCTCTTGTCAGCTTGAGAGTCGCAGACCGGTCAGAGACAAGTCGCATGGAAAATCGTAAGGATTTGCCATGTCGAATCCTTATGACTGGATCGCAAGCTCAATCTAACTTCCAGCCAATCAGACAGCAGAGTTGCATAAACAATGATAAACAACGCTCATACGCAGTAGTAAGTGCATTTTCCCAGTTGCTATGGCAAAAAGCGCATGCGTGAGTCGCAGACAACATGATAGTCGGATTGCAAGGTGTGCGGTGTCGAGGCTTATGACTACCTTGCGATTCATCTCCCCTCACTCAGTTGCAAGCCAGTCGCAGACCAGTCGGGTCGTAAGGTGTGCTGTGGCCTTTACTCTCATTTATAAGCCTACATTGTGTTACTGTTACTTTTTCTGTCAAAACAACAGAATGTTGGACAATGTAACACTACCAACCTTATCCATAGTATTGTTCATTTGGTGTACAAAAGTCTTTGGGCTTTGTGTGTTATAGTATACAAATAATGCATGTAAGCGCGTGCATGCAGGGCCAAATAATGAAAGATGTGTGAGAAGAGCCAATGGATATACCGCACCGAGGTTCGCAGGACCGAGTGCAGTATATCCATTTGGCGAGTCGAGCACAGAGTTCATTATTTAGGTCCTCTATGCACAAGAATGCATTTATTGTTTGTTTCATACAACCCCCCCTCACCCATGTTACTGAGTTGCCCTGAATGCTATATTTGATCTAAATTCTAGATAATTCCAGGAATCGCACTATTTTGGATGCAATCGTGCAATTCGCTGAATATCATGTGATCCGATTTGGACCAATCAGATTACAGAACATTCTTAAGAGCTGTATGATATGGGAGAGGTAGTGGTTTTGATGTCAAATAATCCTTCCATGCCTTTGTTGTTATTATTATTATTTATTTTTTTATCAGATACATAACTATGGATGTTACGGTTTGTAGTATGACGGGATCTGTGGCAAGGGCCTTGTTATAATGTGGTTTGCATTATCATGATTTAGACTAGGATTTTTTAATTTTTGTTTATATTGCAGCCAAACTGTGACTACAAGATCCAGCTGAAAGATTGTGAGAGCAACGGTCATATCGAGAGAGCATCGCCAAAAACACAAACCGTCACCGTGAGTACAAGCATTTTTTATGATATCATACCCCTGCCAAACAAAGTTTGAAGGGGGTGTAAAAGGAATCAGGGTATGGTCGGGCAGTCGGTCCGTTGTAAATCTTGCAACAAGTTTCATGAAATTCAGAACATACACGTACATTGGTCTTTGGATAATGATGTGCAAGACACATTGTGTTGCCATCATAACTGTATATGATTGCAAAACTTAGGTAAAAATCTTGCGGTTCAAACTAATTAATCGGTTTTTGTCTCGCCTGCATAGCAGAGCGAGACTATAGGCGCCGCTTTTCCGACGGCGGCGACGGCGGCGTCAACATCAAATCTTAACCTAAGGTTAAGTTTTTGAAATGACATCATAACTTAGAAAGTATGTGGACCTAGGTCATGAAACTTGGACATAAGGTTAATCAAGTATTACTGAACATCCTGCCTGAGTTTCAGGTCACATGACCAAGGTCAAAGGTCATTTAGGGTCAATGAACTTAGACCATGTTGGGAAAATTATTTTCAAAATCTTAACAGAAGGTTAAGTTTTTAAAATGACATCATAACTTAGAAAGTATATGGACCTAGTTCATGAAACTTGGGCATAAGGTTAATCAAGTATTAGTGAACATCCTGCTCGAGTTTCAGGTCACGTGACCAAGGTCAAAGGTCATTTAGGGTCAATGAACTTTGGTCAAGTTGGGGGTATTTGTTGAATTACTATCATAACTTTGAAAATTTATGGATCTAGTCCATATGGATCTAGTCCATGAAACTTGGACATAAGGTTAATCAAGTATTAGTGAACATCCTGCCTGAGTTTCAGGTCACATGACCAAGGTCAAAGGTCATTTAGGGTCAATGAACTTTGGCCAAGTTGGGGGTAATTGTTGAATTACCATCATAACTTTGAAAATTTATGGATTTAGTTCATGAAACTTGGACATTAGGTTAATCAAGTACGACTGAATATCCTGTGCGAGTTTCAGGTCACATGACCATGGTCAATGGTCATTTAAGGTCAATGAACTTTGGCCGTGTTGGGGGTATATGTTAAATTACCATCCTAGCTCTGAAAGTTTATGGATCTAGTTCATAAAACTTGGACATAAGAGTAATCAAGTATCACTGAACATCCCCTGTGAGTTTCAGGTCACAAAACCAAGTCAAAGGTCAGTTAAGGTCAATAAACTCAGGCCATGTTGGGGTAATTGTTGAAGTGCCATCATAACTTTGAAAGTTTATGGATAGAGTGAATGAAATGTGGACATGGGTGTAGTTGACAGTCTTAAGTCTCCGTTCAAATGTCATTTATGGTCAATGAACGTGGTATTATGTCATTATATGAATGATGTTTTTGTGAATGATTATTTTATAGTAGTTTTCAAAGTTAGCACTGCTGCTATATTAAATTGCGTAATGCAGGCGAGACTGCCAGAGGCGTTCCACTTGTTTACTAATTCTCATTAAATTTGGCATACACATTGGTCTTGAGGTAAAGATAATTGCCATGGTAACCACATAGTTTAGCCCATAAATCCAGGAAAACTCCATGTGGATCATGAAAGTTGGACATTAGGTTAATCAAGTACGACTGAATATCCTGTGCGAGTTTCAGGTCAGATGACCATGGTCAATGGTCATTTAAGGTCAATGAACTTTGGCCGTGTTGGGGGTATATGTTAAATTACCATCCTAGCTCTGAAAGTTTATGGATCTAGTTCATAAAACTTGGACATAAGAGTAATCAAGTATCACTGAACATCCTGTACGAGTTTCAGGTCACATGACCATGGTCAAAGGTCATTAAAGGTCAATGAACTTTGGCCGTGTTGGGGGTATTTGTTGAATATTTGTTGAATTACCATCCTAACTGTGAAAGTTTATGGATCTAGTTCATAAAACTTGGGATATAAGAGTAATCAAGCATCACTGAACATCCCCTGTGAGTTTCAGGTCACAAAACCAAGTCAAAGGTCAGTTAAGGTCAATAAACTTAGGCCATGTTGGGGTAATTGTTGAAGTGCCATCATAACTTTGAAAGTTTATGGATAGAGTGAATGAAATGTGGACATGGGTGTAGTTGACAGCCTTAAGTCTCCGTTCAAATGTCATTTATGGTCAATGAACGTGGTATTATGTCATTATATGAATGATGTTTTTGTGAATGATTATTTTATAGTAGTTTTCAAAGTTAGCACTGCTGCTATATTAAATTGCGTAATGCAGGCGAGATTGCCAGAGGCGTTCCACTTGTTTACTAATTCTCATTAAATTTGGCATACACATTGGTCTTGAGGTAAAGATAATTGCCATGGTAACCACATAGTTTAGCCCAAAAATCCAGGAAAACTCCATGTGGATCATGAAAGTTGGTACAAATATTCATCCTGAGGTAAAGACATGCAAGATTCACTTTCTAAATGTGTTCAAAACTGCATTACTCTGGTAATGCCATAGGGCGGATTATTAATCACCTTCAGTGATATTTCTAGTTCCTCGGGACAAGGAATTCATTACAAAATTAATGAGTTCTTTGGACAAGGAAGTCATTAAAAAATTAATGAAAATTTATTTTCTCATTCCGAGAATAATCTGACAACTTTTATGTAGATAAGTCGTCAGACGTAGAACAGCAAGGTCCTCTTTATCAGATCCTGACACAGCACTTGTGTCCTTTGGCTAGGCCTTTATCTTCATCTGTTCCTCTTTATCCAGGTTTAGGCTAGGGTGCCCCGATTAGGATAGCCATTCTGGCCTGTATTCTCAAAAGAGGTTTCAATTTTACCATGGTACAAAACCATAACCATGAACCATGCAGATTTATGTCATTAACGTGCTTCATTTTAAGCGCACTTTTCCGAAGGTGCGCATTTAATTGGATTTAACTTTGTGTACGCGATGAAATAAGCGTAATTATGTTTTAAAATCTGCATAGTCCATGGTTTTGTACCATGGTAAAATTGAAACCTCTTTTGAGAATACGGGCCTATAAAATAATGTGCATCACTTGGAAACATTGATATCAAGTGCTGTTTAAATGTTGCATATCATATTTTCTTAGTAATTCATTGTCGCTGTCATCTTTTGGCCTGTAGCCTAGAGCTGAATCTTGAATCCATAACACAGTTGTTTGTCATCTGCACATTCGGATCTGATAGTTGCTGGCCGCTGAATGCAGATGCAGTGTGTTGCTTATTTGTTTGTGTTCATTTGTGCATGGGTACAGGGCTGTGGACTTATAGAACATGTGCATGCCAAAGAACCCAGCTTTTGTTCCATAAACATGAAGCCAAAGTTGATAAAAATTTTATTTGATGGTTACAAGGTTGATGAAGGATTATGTGATTAATGCAGATATTTTCAAAAGCATGAAGTAACCAGTGGGAATTTTTTTATTTATTTACACTTATTACCACTTTGCATTGCTTTCTTTTATGAATATGTTGTATTTTATTTTAATAATTGATTATAGATTGGCCAAAAAGTGATCAAGGATTTGAGGATCATCGTGTTCAGACATCTCAACCAGTTTGATATAGGAGGAAATATCGTCACTCCGCATGAATACTTGGCATCATTGAAGGTAAGAGAGAAGAAGAGAGAGAGAGAGAGAGGGAGAGAGAAGGGGGGGAAGAGAGAGGGAGGAAGATTGTAACACCATTCACCCGCTGCCAACTGGAACCAGGCAGTACCTGTACAAAGTCTATGAGAATTACAGATTTCAGTATTCAAAGGGTTAAAGTTGAGGGACCAATAGCCGGTCTTTCAATTTGGTCAAGTGGCGTGAGACTTGACGGAAAAAAGCCATGAAATGTTGCTGCATGATCCTTTCACATTACAGATTTATTGAGAAGAATGTCAAGGGGGCTACATAGGGTTTAAAGTATTGGAGAGAGAAGGAATCATTGCAACTCCACATGAAAAGTTGAAAAGGGTTGTTGAGGGAGATGGAGGAACAGAGAAAGAAAGATACATGCAGAAAGAGATAGAGAGAGAGATACAGACAAACAGAGTTAGAGACATACTGACAGGGGGTTAAGTGACAGAGAGAGAGCTAGGAGGAAACATTATTATCATTTATTTATTCATCATTCATTCATTCATTCATTTATTCATAATCTAGTTAGTTAGTTAGCAAGTTAATTAGTCAGTTAGTTGAGGCCCTGTCACATCGTTCCGTGCAAGCCTTGCAAAGTTTTGAGCACGTTAAAAACTTTTCTGCCTGCATATCAGACTTGCGTGCGCTTCTGCGGGCATCTGCGTGTGAGATGCGTGAGAGATACTGTCAATGCGGGCGATCTGCGGGTAACAAAAATAGTCACCCGCAAGTCACACCCAAGGCTTGCCTGGAACGATGTGACAGGGCCTTTAGTTAATTAGTCAGTTAGTTTTATTCTAACAAGGTAGCCCCATTAGCAATTGCCATGCTGTTTTTTTACTTGGTTGCCCTGCGTAACATAAAAACACAAAGAATACAAACATTTATATAATAAAATAAACAGAAGATACTGTACCTCAATAAAACAAAAGTCAATGGCAAGCTCTGCTAATCAAACTTATTATACTTGTTGGTAAGTGAGGAGGACATTGTTTCATTTCTGAAATTGTGTCATTTTATTTTCCAGGTGTCTTTATACAGTGAAGAGGATCCTGATTCGCCCATTCATACTCTGTCATTGGAGACAGGAAGTTTCTTTCAATTCTCTGCTGTACCTAATGATGGGAGGGTAAGTCAAATTAAGACCAGGGTCCCGTCTTATAAAGAATTGCGATTTATCCGATCAACCACAACTATGGAAAGCCAGCAACGTCAACATCTAACCTGCATGTTTGTTCAAAATATTTTCCAGATATGATGCATATTCATGCATTCATTGTTTTCTTGAAAATTCAGTGTGCTTCTCTTTATTTACATAGGACATTGTGCAAATATCCTATAGTAGAAATTATGACATTGATTGATTTCCATGTAACTGAGGTTGATTGGATCGATCGTAACTCTTTGTAAGGTGGGGCCCAGTTGTTGTGTGCTTAATATTTTTCCCCCCCTGACATACATGTACTTCAATGATTACTGGTTTGTGAATAATGGTTTTGTTTGTTATTTCAGAGATACATGATAAAGCTTGAGTCCACCTTACCCAGATCAAGCTATGATTTTACATTACCAGAAGCAAGCTTTACAAGCACTGGATACCAGAAACATGTCACACTGCCGTTCAGTCCTCAGGTGAGATGGTGGGGAGGGAGGGAGGTGGTGATGATGATGGTGATGATGATAGGGATGATTGTGATGAGGATGATGATGATGGTGATGATGAGGGGGGGGGGGGATGATGCGGACAAAGTGGGGATGATGATGATGGTCATGATGATGGTGATGAGGAGGAGGAGGAGGATGATGCGGACGAGGTGGAGTATGATGATGATGGTGATGATGATCATAAGGATGATTGTGATGATAATGATGATGATGATGATGTTGATGGTGATGGTGGTGGTGGCGAGGCAGATGATGATGTTAATGGTAATGATGATAATTGTGAAGATGATGATAATGATGATAAGGATGATGATGATGATGATGATGACGATAAGGATGATGATGATGATAGTGATGATGTTGATGGTGACAATAATGATGATGATGGTGATGATGATGGGGATAATGATGGTGATGATTGTGAGGATGATAATAATGGTGATGATGTTGTTGATGATGATGATGGCATTGGATCTTGATGGCCACGTTGATAAATATTATTGATAATGATAATTGTAATGATTATGATGATACGATGGTTGTGATTGATGCTGTCCTAAATAAAAAATTATTCCATTCAACCCGTTTACATGTAGCCATAATGATGTGTAAGATCAACTTCTTTACTCAATATCTTCTCTCTCTCAATAGAAACGTGCTGTTGAGCAGGAGGTTATGCAAGGTTCATATTTCGCCCTTCCTCTGGTTGTAGCACTCATTGCTGTGGGTGTTAACCATGCCAAGGTTAGTTTATCTTAGATAATAGCCCCTCTTCGGGGGAGAGATAGAATGTATGAAGGGAATAAATGAAGATTACAGTGGATGAATGATGGTACTCTACAACATATGACTCTGTTCTGCCACAGAAGAAGACAAAGGAGAAGATGAAGAGGAGGGAGGAGGAGAAGAGAAGGAAAAGAAGGAGGAGAAGAAGAAGGAAAATGAGGGGGAGAAGAAGAAGGAAAATGAGGTGGAGAAGAAGAAGAAGGAAAATGAGGTGGAGAAGAAGAAGAAAAAGAAGGAGAAGAAGAAGGAGGGGGAGAAGGAGGAGGGGAGAAGGAGAGGAAGAAAAAGGAGAGGAAGAAGAAGAGGAGGAAGGAGGGAGGGGTAGGAGGTACATGTAGCAAGCTAACTGATATAGTAGTATCTATGATGGCTGAGACATGAAGAGAACAGAAATTGTTTCTGCAAAACTATGTTTGGTCAGGGGGGGAGAAAAAAATTAGAAGAGAAAAGTATTGATTTAAAGTTATTAGCCCGTATTCTGAAGTCGGGTTTAACTTAAACTCAGGTTTAAAGTTGTGGTTTAAGTATGGGAAGCCAAAAGTATCAATTTTTTTTATTAAGTTGTACGTTTCTTATGTTTACTATGCTCTTTCCTGATTCATCGATGGTGAAGACAATAACCTATTTATACTTCCTAAACAATTATGAATGATTTGAGAGCCAAATGAGATGAAATATGATATCTCTACCGTTAGTTATTTATGGAACAATTGGCTATCCATACTTAAACCACAACTTTAAACCTGAGTTTAAGTTAAACCTGCTATCAGAATATGGGCCATTAAGTTTAATCATGCAAAATCGGATAAAGAAAATATTGTTGGCTGTACAGAAAAATAAACATATCAAAAAATTAAAAGCAAAAGATTGATGTATTTTCAATGATTTTTTGTTATCTCAAAATTTACTTTTCGTTTTACCATCAGATCCTGCCATTTATACTTCAGTTTGGACAGAGCATGCGAGGCTTACAGAGCACCGCCCCCACCAGCAGACCAGAGACGGTCAACGTTGACGCGGATTTGTCACGGCAACGCAAGAAAGTCAAGCCAAGGAAGACATGACGATACTCTGCTTTGTCGTAGGTTTATGTTGGTAGATAGCAAAAGCTTATTAGCCCACGAATGCCTTGTAAAATGTCTGTGCTGTGTTTTAATAGGGGAAGTTCAACCCTGACAAAAAGGTTTATTGTAAAAATAGCAGAAAAAAAAAAGGATTGGTGAAGGTTTTAGGAAAATCAGTCAAAGAATTTAAAAGTCATTCAAATTTTTATTTTTTGATTTATGATGTCATATGCGAGCAGCTCCCCATGTATCATGAGTTAGAAATATCAATGAAATGTCATTTTCTCAAAAGATGAAAATGGGTTTTATTGTAACTTTAGTATATCAACAGACAATTTTTTTTTGTCTGTGCGTTTGTTTTTCTTTCATCCTCTTAATCGAGGTATTCATTCACAATAACAAGTTCATGTATATATATATATATATATTTCTCTACATCTGTGTTTAAGGCAATTTTTTTTTGTCTTTTGTTGTTCGTATGGCACCTTAACGCCCTCTACCTTCGTCTTTACGTCTATATGTGTATTATGACGGAATAAACCCATTCATAGACTTCGCCCTTTCGTAGGATGTAGGCATATATATATATATATATATATAATAAAAAAATTCAATTCATGTAATAAATTAAAATTCGTTCACTTTTTTTTAATTGAGTAGATAATTTCACACCTGGTTCTGAAAGAAGAACATTTTTAGTCATCACGAACCATTAGAAAATTTGAATTTATGTATTTTTATTACATAACCTATGGGGCTGCTGCTCGTATGTGATGTCACAAATCAAAATCTTGAAATTCAAATAACTTTCTTAATCTTTAATGGATTTTTCCTCTTTTCCTCAAATTATTTTTTTTCTGGTATTTTCACCACAAACTTTTCGTCTGGGTGAACTTTCCCTTTAAGCAGGGATCCTCCTATTAAGGTACTTTGAGTCTATTCATAGTGGCTTTCCTGCATTTCGAGTTATTTTGTCTTTGATGACATGTGAGATCTGGGGCCCGTCTGACAAAGAGTTACGATTGATCCAATCAACCTTAACTCTATGGAAATCCATCAATGTGAAATTTTTCCTACGGGAAATTTGCACAATGGTCTTTGTAAACAAAGAGAGTTTTCAAGAAAAAAATGAATGCTTGAAAATACATCATAGTTAAAAAATATTTTGAACAAACATGCATAATAGATGTTGATGTTGCTGGCCGTCCATAGTTATGATTGATCGGATCAATCGCAATTCTTTGTAAGATGGGGCCCTGGGCCTCAACTACATAGAAATCCATCAGTGTCATATTTTTTATACAGTAAATTTGCACACTGACCTATTTAAACAAAGAGAAGCACACTGGAATTTTCAAGGAAACAATGAATGCTTGAATATACATCATAGTATAATAGATGTTACTGGCCGTCCATAGTTGTGACTGGGCCCCGTCTCTTTCTGGGCCCCATCTTACAAAGAGTTAAGATTGATTCGATCAACCTTAACTCTATGGAAATCCATCGATATCATAATTTTTTCTACAGGAAATTTGCATAATGACCTTTGTAAACAAAGAGAAGCCCACTGAGTTTTCAAGAAAACGATTTATGTATGCATACTATACAGCATATTGAGAACAAACATGCATTTTAGATGTGGATGTTGCTGGCTTTCCATAGTTGTGGTTGATCGGATAAATCGTAACTCTTTGTAAGACGGGGCCCAGGTAATGAGAGACTGCTTGCAGGATTCCTGTGCAAATGATGCGGCTCTTGACTGTTGACAAGGTACCTCAATGACCTGGCTAGATTTAGCAATTTGGGGGAAAGTGCCCATTTGAAGTGGAGAGGAGTCTTATGGGGCATTGCAAGAAACTTGCGATCAATTACAAGTCTATTTTCGTTCCCGAAATCAAGCGTGCAATTAATTGCAAATTTGCGATGCTCCATGAAACAAGGACTGTAATCTGACTTGCTAAAGTTAAAAGTGATCAATCAATTGTAAAATTGCAACAGAATATTTGTGATTGATTGATTTCTTGCAACACCCCCTTAGTGCTACAAGATTTTAGTTACCTCACTACGTGTACATGTAAAGAAGCAGTTTTAAATGCAGAGGAGCCTTGGTGTAACAAGGTCCTGCAAGCAATGTTAGGTAACCTTGGGGGTGTTTCACAAAGATTTAAGTATGACTTAGAGTCGCACTTAAATGTCAAGTTGCGTGTGGTATAAAAGGCATGACCGCATTGGTCAGATCACGCAAAGAGGACGCGCACTACTGCGTATTGATCGATAAGATTGCACGTTGCATATCATGTACGCGTTGGCACTTAAGTGCAACACTAAGTCATACTTAAGTCTTTGTGAAACACCTCCCAGTACGCATTTGGCACCCAATTTTATAGTCACAACCTACATGTAGGGTGTAGCTGTGAGAGTGCTTGTTGAGGAACAAGGGTTGGTTTCGTGAAACCTTTCTACCAATAGCAGTATGTGAGCAATTGTTATAAGCTACATGTATAATGAAGTTATACAATATCAGTGGCATTGGACATCACAGAATTCAATCATTCGTGATTGATAGTTTTATGTATCTGTGCTCTATCTAGGCTTGTACATTGATGTGTCAGAAACTTTACAAAGAGTTGCGATTGATCCGATCAGTCACAACTATGGATGGCCAGCAACGTCAAATGTAGTAATTTTTTTCAAAATGTTTTCTTGATACGATGTATATTCATACGTTCATCACTCTCTTGAAGATTCAGTATGATTCTCTTTGTTAACTAAGGAGATTGTGCAATTTTCCTGTAGAAAACTTATGACATTGATGGATTTCCATACAGTTGAGATCGATTTGATCAATCGTAATTCTTTGTAAGACGGGGCCTAGATTCATTCACACCATGTTTGTATGTATTGTCTCTTCTTCGTTTCAGACTTTTATTTAGGTGCATGATATCAAAATTTTCATATTTTTGTCCCCCAAGTTTTGATGCAGTCAGGTCATTGAGAGTTTGATGGTTGAGTACTTTTGTTTCATGTACAGTAGGTTATATGGTTCACAACATTTGCGCCGGCGACAATTGCTCGAGGCTTTATTTTGTGTAAGATATAGTGATAGGGTTAGGATTGCAAGAGGGTTTTATGTTAGGTTTAGGATAGGGTATACTGTTAAATCCAGGGTTGATGTTGGTCATTCCGTTAACGTGTGGAATTTACAGCGGAGCAATTGTCGCCGGAGCAAGTGTTATCGAACCGGTTATACATGTTTATCAGGGGCCCTTTTCCTAAAACTTGGTATAATAACAAATTTGCAACAACAGTTTTAAAGCGGCACCTTGACAGAGTATATAAGGCCTGCTTTTACAAACTTTGCTCATTCTCCTGAAGATGACAAGAACACACAAAACGTCGAGTTTGCTTGGTCCTAGAAAGAACCATGGTGTACCGTGAAACCTGCTACACTATTTTTAAAGCTACTGAAATCATTCAATTTGATTGGCTGATAGTAAACTTGTTATAGAAATTGTGCATTTGTTATTATAACAAGTCTTTGTGAAACGGGGCCCAGTCTTAGAATTGGGATTTCCAAGGAATATGTGTATATACAGCTTGGGATATGGTTATTAGACCAAACTGTATGGGAGATTGGTAGAAAAGTGGTCTAACGGAGTTGTTAATTTTTGTTGTAATTATTATGCCTTAAGACAGGGCTCGACATTAGCAGTGGCCCGGGGCAACCAAAAATGAGAGCCTGGCCACCAAAATTCTTTAAAGCCCACACTTGGTGACCCGGTTGGCCTACCAAAGTTTTGATAAATTGTAATGTTTTCTACTGATTATTTGGGTGGTCTGATCGGGCCATCAAGAAAAAAAGTTAGTGTGGAGCCTTGCTTAAGAGTCTAGTGGTTTCATGGTACACCTTGTATCTTTCATGGGCATATGTTGGGTGATACGACATATGCTCCTGCGACATTTATTCCAGTGTTAATATCTCGGAGGGCATAGGGTTAGAATTCAGATTGTTATAAAGTTTTTGGTTCAGAATAATGTAAGGATAAGGATTAGGGTTAATTTAGTTTTGGAGGTTAGATTTTATGTTTGGCTTAACATGAAGATTTTCCATTGGCAATTGTTGTTGGAGCAAATGTCATGGAACTATATGTTGGTCCTGTAATGGACCAGCAAAACTTGACGTTTTGACTAGCGTGTTCTTGTCGTCTTCGGGAGAAGCACTTGTTGAAGCGTCAAGTTTGGTCATCCTTTTCAGGACCAACATATGCCCACTAAAGACACATGGTGTGCTGTGAAATTACTCTTTTTCGCCGCTATGGAAATCTTCAAAAGTTATACATGTATTATGTTTTAGCCACCAAATTAAAGCATTACATTCTTTCATAGGATTTTTCTATTACAAAAAGTAAGAATTGTGTTTTATTGAGAAAAATTGGTTCTTTATGTCTCTATATTTAATAAAACTAAACAGAAGTATAAGCAATCAGATGACTAATTTCGGTGTAACTGGACCAAGGTGAACAGTCATTAGGGAGTCAAAATACAGTTTTGGGAATCACTGAGTTAGTTTGATTTAATTCTATAGGTATAATGTAGTTTGTAGATTAGAAAGAGTTCATTACTCCTTGTCTTGTATCTGATATGATCTATTTGTGTAAAAATTTGTTTTTATTGAAATTATAATGAGGACCTAATGTATTGTATTGTGATAAGTAATGAATCCTACTGCAATAAAATCACTTTAAAATATGTGTATGTATGTGTCGACTGTTAACGTAAACTTTTGTATTGAGAAATCGCCTAGAAATTATCTTCATGGATAATTTTTTTTAAGCGAATTAAGATTTTCTTTCTGGTCGGTGATTGTTTCCTTTTTCTTTTCGTTGATTTTAAGTAGATTTTGCTCGAAGGACATACATTACATTTATTGCACAATCCGTTCACTTTTGTACTGTCTAATGATAATGACAATTTCTTATATAGCACTTACAATTTATTGTATCAGAAGTCTCAAAGTGCTCTACAGTAAATCAGCATGATTACCATCACTTAATTAGTAGTGCAACTGTTAAGCCCGTCTCACACTGCAATTCATTGCAATCCGTATTTCAAATTAATTGTGATGACATTTGATATGGATATTCCAAGCAATAAAATATTACGGATCACAGTTCAGAATAGTGATAGGACTACTGAAATCGAAATTCAGTCCAGTTATAGAGCCTCCCTGAATGAATAAAAACAACTTCAATTCCAAATTGTATAGACGTCCTCATCGGCTGCGACTTGAAGCCAATTTGGACTTTACTCCGACCATAGGGCTTGCCGCAAAGTAAAAAGATAATTTTAGTTTTCCTAACAATATGCCAAACTTTAAATAAAATAATTTTACTTCTTGCAACTTTCATATTTAATGTTAAATGCGATTTCTTGAAAAATTGAGTCGCACCGGATCGCATAGTGTGAGACGGGCTTTAGGAGCAATGCTTACATGTAACTTTTACTATTGTCACATTTTGTTTATGGACAACAGATGGTATTACTATTATTTCAATGTAATTTTTTTTTACCAGAAAGGTGATTATGTAAATGTTGACCACGTTGAAATTAAATTCAAAAATTCAAATAAATCTTTCGGATATTGTCTTGAATCATGTGTCTCCTCCGTTCTATCAAGATAAATCTACCATTTCTATGCAATTTTGGAAAAAATATAAAATCAGAGAAACAGACAATTTTGGCACTTAACCCTATCTAGGGGGGGGGGGGCCTTGGAGGCCCCCCTCAACGATTCGCGCAATATTTTCACCGCGCGAATTTTTTTGACCGCGCCGCTCGCTGACTTTTTAATTTCAAGTCTTGCGCAACTTTTGAGACCAATTTTGCGTCACCCGGGTACGCAACGTGTGTGCATGTCAGACCAAAAATTGCTCAAAAACGTGATTTTGTGTACAAAGTCAATGCAAATTGTGTTTTCAACCAAAAATCATAAATGTATGATTATTATTAGTTTTGCTGGTCTAAATGTATTTATTTTATGCTTTTTATTATCTCAGATGAGTCCCCAACGAATATCCAGCTTTACATTATAGACATTTGCTGAAGACTCCCACTGACGGTATACAGCTTGGGAAATGATTAATGTACCATACCGTATTTATGGTGGCTCTGAAGTACGGTCGACAACACACATGTTCACATTTATTAGTATTCTTACTGTTAATTTGAACCTCAAATAAAAGCATACTTTCATTCATATTTTCATAAAATAAGCTTAATGTGATTTGTTCCAAAATTGGGTCATGGACCAGTGGTAAGGTATGCGGTGGCCTTCTCAGTCAACATGTGCCTTGAAAATGAAAAAAAACCAATGAAGCGTAAACACGGTAGTCCGTGTGTTTATGATGGGCATCTTGGCCTTGACAGGAGGCATAATTGCGCCCTATGGTTCAATCACAGCAAGGACATACAGACATTAACAAACCTGGGAATTTAATTGTCAAATTGTAAAACGGGACAAATTTAATAACAACTTAACCCTGAAATAAACCATGTGTCAAAGTGTCTTTATTAAACAAGTGGAACGCCTCTGGCAGTCTCGCCTGCATTACGCAATTTAATATAGCAGCAGTGCTAACTTTGAAAACTACTATAAAATAATCATTTACAAAAACATCATTTATATAATGACATAATACCACGTTCATTGACCATAAATGACATTTGAACGGAGACTTAACCCTAAAATGGCCGGGGGGGGTTGAATCAACCCCCCCCCTCAACATTTTCTGCGATCATTAATTCTGCCGGGCGAAATTTTTTGACCGCGCCACTCGCAGAGTTTATACTTTTAAGTCTCGCGCATCTTTTGAGACCAAATTTACGACGCCCGGGTACGCGGTTCCAAAATTCACAACATTTTGTAAGTGCATGTCAGACCAAAAATTGTTCCAAAATGTGATTTTGTGTACAAAGTCAATGCAAATTGAGTTTTCTCATCTTATTCATAAAGATATGATTATTTTTACTTTAAACAGCTGAAAGCAATTGATTTTAGCATAATTATGCTTCAAAAAGGTTGTGCAATAAATCTGGTGAAAAAAACAAAGAAAAACAAAAGGTTGAAAAACAAAGAAATACATAAGAAATTCATAAAACAATAAGATACATAAGAAATTGATTTCCAAACCAAAGTTTTTTTCAATTGCCATTGTTAAGAATGCTACAAAGAATATTTTTACCAAAAATTAGCATTCTAGGAGCTTTATTTAGTGAATTAGAGCAAAAAGTATGATTTATGCATAAATTAGCATAATTAATTCATATAAAATAAAATCTCATTATCTTGGAAAATTTTACCATACAGCCTTGTAGATTACATCGCACACTACCAGCGTGCAAATTTTTGCGGCGCTCGCGCGATCGGCGGCCGAGATCTCAGGGGGGGGGTTGAATCAACCCCCCCCCCCCCCCAGCCACAGAACAGCCAAAAAAGCCCGGCCTAGTTAGGGTTAAGACTGTCAACTACACCCATGTCCACATTTCATTCACTCTATCCATAAACTTTCAAAGTTATGATGGCAATTCAACAATTACCCCAACATGGCCTAAGTTTATTGACCTTTGACTTGGTTTTGTGACCTGAAACTCACAGGGGATGTTCAGTGATGCTTGATTACTCGTATATCCCAAGTTTTATGAACTAGATCCATAAACTTTCAGAGTTAGGATGGTAATTCAACAAATACCCCCAACACGGCCAAAGTTCATTGACCTTTAATGACCTTTGACCATGGTCATGTGACCTGAAACTCGTACAGGATGTTCAGTGATACTTGATTACTCTTATGTCCAAGTTTTATGAACTAGATCCATAAACTATCAGAGTTAGGATGGTAATTTAACAAATACCCCCAACATGGCCAAAGTTCATTTACCTTAAATGACCATTGACCATGGTCATGTGACCTGAAACTCGCACAGGATATTCAGTGGTACTTGACTAACCTAATGTCCAAGTTTCATAAACTAGATCCATAAATTTTCAAAGTTATGATGGTAATTCAACAAATACCCCAAACTTGGCCAAAGTTCATTGACCCTAAATGACCTTTGACCTTGGTCATGTGACCTGAAACTCAAGCAGGATGTTCACTAATACTTGATTAACCTTATGTCCAAGTTTCATGGACTAGATCCATATATTATCAAAGTTATGATAGTAATTCAACAAATACCCCCAACTTGACCAAAGTTCATTGACCCTAAATGACCTTTGACCTTGGTCACGTAACCTGAAACTCGAGCAGGATGTTCACTAATACTTGATTAACCTTATGCCCAAGTTTCATGAACTAGGTCTATATACTTTCTAAGTTATGATGTCATTCCAAAAACTTAACCTTCGGTTAAGATTTTGAAAATAATTTTCCCAACATGGTCTAAGTTCATTGACCCTAAATGACCTTTGACCTTGGTCATGTGACCTGAAACTCAGGCAGGATGTTCAGTAATACTTGATTAACCTTATGTCCAAGTTTCATGAACTAGGTCCATATACTTTCTAAGTTATGATGTCATTTCAAAAACTTAACCTTAGGTTAAGATTTGATGTTGACGCGACCGCCGCCGCCGTCGCCGTCGGAAAAGCGGCGCCTATAGTCTCGCTCTGCTATGCAGGCGAGACAAAAATTAATGTCTCTCATAGAAGATTATATAAGAAAAGTTTTGTAATAATTGGCTTAAACTGTATTCCTCCAACAATGACTGTTTAAAAAAAATTCACACAAGACAGGAATGAGGTTTAATACATCAATATTTATTGTAAATGGATAATTCAATATTATGCTCAAAATGTTGCCAATTGCTAAAGATTAGTAATTGTATTCATGAAAATAACAGAAAAAGTAAAGAGATTTCATAGAAACTACAGTATGTCATTAATTTACTTTTCAAGCAGTAAAGTGTTCACAACAAAGACAAGCATTGTGCTTTCTCAAATATTTACAACCTAAATGAATAAATAAGGATTCCCCCTCTTTATATACAATGTATAAAACAGAATACAACATACTAACAATATATACATGAACATATTCTAGCTGGATTTTACCTAAAACAGAAAAAAAAATAAAATAAAATGGAAAATCAACTGCACTAAAAATAAAACAAAAACAGCAACTGAAGAAAAGAAATCTAGCTATCAGTCTTAAGAAAAAAAATAAGCAGCAAATAAATAGAAGATAAATATATCTATTGACTAAACTTTCTCTCTAACCACAAGAAAATAAATCTTGAAGAGTTACCTCAGTTTTTAATCAATCAATAGTTATTTTCATCCAATACAGATGAACTTTCATTATCAAATCAAACATTTTAAAGACATTTTTCTATAATTAGAAAATGGCATGTAAATAGACAAGTTGATTAATTATTTTGTTACGTTTGTCATTTGAAATGATTAAATTTTCATACATCTATTACTATCTAATTCTCGAATCAAAAGCAGGAAACTGACGAGACTACTTTTCATGATTTTGTCAGTTTATCGTAAGGTGTCAATGTTAATAATTGGAGAACGATTGATCCGATCAACCTCAAGTATATGAAAATCCATCGATGTCATAATGTTTTCTTTAGGAAATTTGCACAACGTCTTTAAAACAAAGAGAACATACTAAATCGTCAAAAAACAGTGAGTGTATGAATATACATCATATCTAGAAAATATTTTGCACAAAACATGCATTTTGGATGTTAATGTTGCTGGCTTTCCATAGTTGTGGTTGATTGGATCAATCGTAACTCTTTGTAAGACGGGGCCCAGCTCTATGAAACAGCCCATTACGTATGCAGCATAAAACTCTTCGCTAGCAGTGGCAACTAGAAAATATGGAAATATTGTTCAATAGTCTATCACAACAAAGTTTCTTTGATTGTTTAATGTTACAATAAAGGTTAATATTAATTGAAAGTTCTCTGCAAAAGGAATGGTCAGTTCCTCAGTGAATTTGTAATGGATGGCAAGACGCAAGCTACCAACATACACTGCTTTGATAATTGCTAATTTTACTGGCCAACAGAGCCGTCCCTCAATGATGTTTGCACTAAATTTCATTACAATAATCTCATAAAGCGAGTTCTGGTATAGAAATCCATTTTCAATAGGAAATGATTGAGAAGCTGTCCTCAATTGTTTATCATACGCCAGAATGCTTATTTAGAACAACAAAGGTTAATTAAACTAATTCAGGATTGCTTGAAATATTCATTTCATTACTGCATGCATTTCCTGGGGTAGCTAACACAGACAAGAAAGGAATTTTTCTGCACATCATTTAATGTCCCTCGGCCCATTTTCATACAAAGCAGATTCAGAGTTTGGGAACTTTGTAGAAAACATGTAACAACAATATAGGCTATGAAAAGCATGCCATCAAATTGACTAGGGATTAATTGCTCAAATTGACTAGGAAATAATTGCGCATTGAGCTTGCATTTCATTTTGATATCATGTTTTTTTTTTTAAACTTGATTTGTTTACTGAGCAATACACATACGTGTAATAT
Organism: Lytechinus pictus; assembly: GCF_037042905.1. NCBI lineage: Eukaryota > Metazoa > Echinodermata > Echinoidea > Temnopleuroida > Toxopneustidae > Lytechinus > Lytechinus pictus. The sequence goes on from NC_087252.1 coordinate 37,749,891, forward strand.
TTTCAGTTTGTAATTTGGGTGTAAGTTTGACACAATCCATATTATCTGAAGGTCTGGTTGAAGTTGGCCCAGTTGCGGGCAGCAAGGAAGACCTGTTGGGTCTGTCCTTGTTGGTTCTGGACCTGGATCTCGACCTGTCCTGGTTGGACCTGGACTCCTTGGTGTGGGTTCCCTTGCGATTCAGTCTGGATGATAGATGATGCAACAGGAACACTGTTCTGGGGAACAGACTGGAGCTGGAGAAGCTGCGTGGGTGCTTGGAACTGCGTTGGAGACTGCCGAAGGTGGCTGACATCGATCGTCGGAGGGCCCGCTTCGACTTGCGTCACCTCGACTGCATTAGGCTGGCTGGCCGAAACGGTTGTGGCGACTTGACCGACTGGCTGGCTGATGCCCAGTGCAGCTTGGCTAACAGCCATTGCAGCCTGGGTGACGGTCAATTGAGGCAATTGGTTCTGGACAACGGTTGCTTGGTTTGCTTGAAGGGAAACCGGAACAGTGATAGTTTGTGGCTGACCGGATATCTGGAATGTTGATTGGCCTAGGAGTCCGGTCTGTGCATGCATGATCCTCTGGGCCAGGTTTTGGTAATCTGCATTGGGCTGCTGACGGAATTCATTGATGGTCTGTGAAAGTTCTGACATGGCCTGGGTTAGCAGGTCGGTGGCTTGGACAGACTCCGTCTGCACAACAGGCACCTGACTTGTTTCAATATACCGGATAGTAGGTTGGGTGTCAGAGGTACGTTCAGCACTGGTTGACGCGTTGTCATTCTGATTTTGAGCAACAACCACTTGTAATGTTGGCTGGCCTCCAAGGACCTGCCCACCGAGGTGTTGCAAGATAGGTTGTAGGGTTGTGCTTCCATCGGGGTTGACGGTCGCTATTTGGATATTCTGGATGTCATTCGCTGTAAGCTGTGCCTGATTTTGAGAGATGACCTCCTGGACAGCTTGCTGAATGTTCTCTGGTACTTGTGCCACCAACGTGATGGACCCAGGCTGTTGGCCTTCATTTTGGACTGCAGTCTGCTCCTGGACTACAGTCAACTGTTGAGGATTATTCATCATGGCTGCTGCCTGGACAGGTTCCATATGCTTCTTGCGGACATGGTCCATCATCTTAGCCTTGGTACTATACTGCCGCGGACAATGGGCACACGCAAAGTAATGCGTTGTTGTCGTTCCTGCAGGTGCTGTGTGTGGGTCACCGAATGGGCTGTTGGGGTCACCCTTGGTTTTGCGAAGACTGGGTGGAACAGAAGCCCCAGGGTGGTTTTTCATAATATGTATCTTCCTCTTGCTACTGCTCTTGTAGACTTTCTCACAGTATGCACAGAAGTAGTTACGGTTCGGTTTGACAATCGGTAGGTTAAGTTCTGGAACAGTGTCCGGTGCAACCTGTGGATGGCGCTTAGCTAGATGATTAACAAGCATCCCTCTACGCTTGAACCCCAAGGTGCACAGACGACACTTGAAAGTAAAAGCTGTCATTTCAGATGGAGGAATCTTTGGCTTGAAGGGTTCCTTTTTGGGTTTCCCAGCTAGCAACTTATTCCGTAGTTCCCGTTCAGGATTGTGCATTCTGGACATATGCTCTTTCAGTTTGTCTTTTCGCTTGAACTGCTTGCCACAGTTGGCACAGAGGAAATCCTTCCGATCCGAGTGACGAAGCATGTGAAGCTTTAGCTTGTCTGGACGAGGGAATACCTTGTCACAATACATGCAAGGGAACTCCTTCAATGAATGGAAACCCCTTATATGTTTCCTCACCTGGTTGTATTCAGTGAAGCGCTTGCCACAGCGAGGACATGTAAAGTATCCATTAAAGGCATGGGTTTGGACATGAAGCTTCAGGTGCTCATTACGATCAAATGTTTCATCGCAAAAAGGACATGTGTAGTACTTGGTCCCACTGTGGGTTTTCAAATGGACCGCCAATGCTGAATTGTTCAAGAAACACTTGTTACAGAAATCACACTGAACAGTTTTTTTCCGCTCCCTTAAATGGAGGTCCATGTGTCGGTCATAACGTAGCTTGATACGGAACACCTTGAAGCACTCTCGACATCTGTATGTTGGACGAGTCTTGGAACGTAATACAAACTCCCCAGTGGAACCCTGTCGGCGGCCATGATCAGTGGCATGTAGCGCTAATTCCTTCTGAGATGGAAAAACCTCTGTGCAAGTGGGGCAGACAAAACCACCTTTAGTGTCTACGCTGCTCTGTTCTTCTTCATCGTTCTCTGCAGCCTGTCCTGCGGCAACGGTTGATGCCTCTCCTTCGCCATCAACTAGCCTCTGACCCTCCTGGCTGGCATCAACACCTTCTCCACCACCAACGAATCCATCAGCTCCATTTTCTTCTTTGATATCCTTTATCTTCATATCCATTTCGTCTTCTTCATCTTCATCTTCTTCGTCCTCCTCATCCTCTTCTTCTTCCACTTCTCCGTCTTCCATCTCATCCTCCATATCCTCCTCACCATCATCTCTCATTCCTTCAGGATTCTCACCAAAGTGAAGGCTGACATGGATCTTCAACAGTCGTTCACTCTCAAACTCCAAGTCGCAGTGTTCACAAGAAAATGTAAGGGTCCCATCGCTAGGTTGGTCCGACTTCCGTCGCCTCACTGGCGGCAGTGGCCCCGAGAACTCGCCTCTCTCTTTATGTCGGCGCATGTGACGCGTTCGGTTGTAAATGTGGGCGAACGTCTTATTGCACACATCACACGTGAAGTTCTTTTCACCGGAATGCTTCACCAGGTGGCGCTGTAGACTGTAAAATCTTGGAAACTTCTTCTCGCAGAAATCACAGTTGTACTCATCCTTGGTCTCGGTCTTTATGTGTTCCAGCTTTGCCTGCGCAAGTTTGCGCTGCCGTTGCTTGTAGCCTTCGGGATACTTCCTTGGCCTTCCTCGCTTGCCTCTTCCTCGACTCTTGACGAGCGGTGCATCGTGGGTGGACAGGTGTTTCTGGAGGAGTTCTGAGGTTCTGAATTTGCGTGTGCACTCAAAGCAGGGCCATGTGTTCTCCTTTTCTTGCATTTCTGTCAAAGATAAAGAGAAGACATACAGAAACACATTACTAGTCATAAGTTCAATGATCTAAAGGAAGAATGAAATCCATGTTGATGCTCAGATAAATCTACAATCTCAAGGCCTCCGTAACACAAAGCTTAGTGCTTGATCAATAGGGATGGTTTTATTTTATTTATTAGGGATGGATAATTTTGCTAAAACACATGCTTTCCATAGAATCCAGCCGACACATTACTAGTCATAAGTTCAATGATCTAAAGGAAGAATGGAATCCATGCTGATGCTCAGATAAATCTACAATCTCAAGGCCTCCGTAACACAAAGCTTAGTGCTTGATCAATAGGGATGGTTTTATTAGGGATGGATAATTTTGCTATAACACATGCTTTCCATAGACTCCAGCCCACATATATGCAGACACAGTCTCCAACGGGTTTAAAGTCAAGATGGCCCAGTATCTTTAAAGGACAAGTCCACCCCAACAAAAACTTGATTTGAATAAAAAGAGAAAAATTCAACAAGCATAACACTGAAAAGTTCATCAAAATCGGATGTAAAATAAGAAAGTTATGGCATTTTAAAGTTTCGCTTCATTTCACAAAACAGTTATATGCACATCTCGGTCAGTATGCAAATGAGGAACTGATGACATCACTCACTCACTATTTCTTTTGTATTTTATTATATGAAATATGAAATATTTTTATCTTCTCGTCATTGTCATCTGAAATGAAGTTTCATTCGTCCCTGAACACGTGGAATTCCATTATTTTAACATTTTGTGCTTCAGGCAAGGAGGTCCTAATCGTCAAATTCATAAAAATTGAAATATTGTATAATTCAAACAATAAAAAACAAAAGAAATAGTGAGTGAGTGACATCATTGACTCTCTCATTTGGATGTAACTGGCTCGTTCATATAACTATTTTGTTAAAAATAAGCGAAACTTTGAAATGTCATAACTTTCTTATTTTACATCCGATTTTGATGAAATTTTCAGCATTGTGCTTGTCTGATTTTTCTCTATTGATTCAAATCTACATTTTTCTGTGGTGGACTTGTCCTTTAAGGTTAAACAAGTGTCATACCTGCAGCTTCCTCTGCCGTGATTTCCAGGATGTTTTCCCCGATGGTCTCAGCATAGGCCTTGGCATACCAGACCCTTAGCTCAGTCCGAGGTGCAATGTTCTTGATGGTGGCAAAGTAGATCTCTGACCCGCTCAGCTGGAAAGCTATCAGGTTCTGCTCGGAGTAGCAAGACGCCGGCCGGATGAAACTCATCCAATTAGATTCGTACTCGTCGGCGCAGTCTATATACATGTCCTGTCCATTTCGCTTCACCTGCAAGCATTGATAAATAAATAACAAGTAATAAGAAATAAAGAAGTGTTATGGAAGAGGGAAAGAAATATGATAATTTCAGGATTCAATGATAATGTACAGCAAAATCAACTTAGTCAAAACTTCACGATTTTCCCCAAAAAATGTTCATGAGAGCGCTGGAAAATCCCCAGTCACTGCAATGTTGAAGGTTCTCCAATTCTGCAGTCAGTCATCTAGGTTTGAAATGTGGTTTAGTCTCCGAGTTCGGGTGGCAGGATTCTCCTCGCAAGTACAGAAATTACCCTCACCCCTTAATTTCCTCCACTCTATTCTATTCACTGCATCTTCCTCCCTCCATCCAACCCTCCAGCACTTGCTCCTTCCATGTCTTTTTCTGTCATCCCCTTCCCCTCTGACCAGCCCTCTCAAATGGGCCAAAAATATGATGCAACGTTCAATGATTATACAATAAAGTCAACTCACAGTAAAACATTTGCAATAAATCCCATCGCTTATTTTCTTATTGATTTGTTTTATTAGTTGCAGGTGTTGTACACTCATAGTGCATTACATTTCAGAAAATTGTCTGTTATTTATACAGCGAACAAAAAAAAAACCAACACAGAAACAAGAAGCGGATCTGTATTTAACTAAAGCATAACCTAATGTGTATTGAGAGCATCATGCCGTCCATGTCATGTGATCTTACATTTTCTGTCATGTGATCTTACTTTCCATATCATGTGATCTTACCTTCCATGTCATGTGATCCTTAGGAACCTCAGCTCTGGTGACTATTCTTCCTTCTAGGGGTCCAAACTGAGTTCTCTTTGAAATGGTTCTCTTGGCAAACACACCTTTAGAAAATTCAAATAAAAATATTTGAGTTTTTTACTTGAAAAAATAAATATGGTCTATTTATATAGCGCAGCTACTATAATTGCATATACTCTACGGCGCTTGAAACTACCGAGTACCCATTCACTTCACCTTGGTTGAGTGCAGCACAATGTGGGTCAAAATTCTTGCTGAAGGAAAACAGGCCATGGCTGGGATTAGAACCCACGTCCCAAGATTGAAAGACGAGAGTCATAACCACTAGACCACGACGCCACCACATTGTATGAGTAACTTGTGCATTCCGCTATAGGCCTACTGCCAGCAGGCTATATTACTCTGCAATCATCACAAATATTTGACACCTTTGCAACTGAGATTTTCTTTTTTCAGACGTGTATTAATCAGATAGATTATTCACCTCTCGACCGGCCCCAAACCTTTGCATCAATTTTTAAATTCCCGGTGGGTGTTTCATGAAGCTGTTCATAAAGTTACGAACGACTTTACGCACGAGTGGAACATGTTCTTTACATAGGGATATCACTTAGCACAAGAAAGGATAACCAGTCGTGCGTAAAGTCATTTGTATCTTACGAACAGCTTTATGAAACACCCATCCGGAGTAGCTTGGATTACGAGGGCAAGCCACAACGCCCAGTTGTGGGCGTTGATCTTTCATGCAGTTGTCTTTTTCAAGGCAGACTGTGAGAACGAGAATTGACACAAACCATGCTAATCCAGTAACTGTCATCATTCATGAATTTGTACAGATAATTCAACTTATTGGCACAAGAAAGCAAAGTTCAGCATGAAAAATCAATCGTCTTTTATGAAAATAAATTGCAAGAGAGACTAAAAGAACCGGCTAGATGAACCGCAAGATCAACAGAGGATGCAATGACGGTGTAATGTAGCTAAGTGAGCATCTGAGGAGCATTTCACCAAAGGACTTGTCAGATGTTTTATCCGACAAGTACTGTTTAAGAATGTCAAAAGCTTGCTGGGGAAGTTTCATTATATTGTAAATACTTATGGCTTTCACCCAGTAAATAAGATCGCATTGTCAGATTAAATGAGGGAAATGAGGGCTTTGTTCATATTTCATCGTGACTGTGCCATGGACCAGTGACGGCCTGGTCATAGAGTCGCTGACCAGCAATCAGTAGATGAGATCATGAGAGGTTCAAATCCTGCTGGTTCCTAGATTTTATCCTGACTTATTAAACAGATCGATCAATGCGATCTTGTTCACTGGGTGAAAGCCATAAGTATTTAGAATATTAAGTACTGTTTTATTCGACAGTTACTATGGTAGCATTGTCTCTCAGCCAATCATAATCAAGGAAAGTTGTCAGACCTGACAACTTGTCAGACGAAAATGTTGATGAAACACTCCCCTAATATAGTTTACTTTTTAAAATGCTTTGTGTTTGCTGGGGTACATACTGTCAGATTAACATCAGAGGCATTGCTTACCAATCTGATCATTTTCAACCTTGAAGATTTGCAGCATAGGAGGTAGACTAGCCCTAGCCCTTGAGATGATGGGTTTATCTGCTATGGTCTGAATGGCTCCTTGGCGTAAGAACTCTTCCTCATCAACGGGGTCTCTATCTTCAAGTGCTGCAATGGAAGAATGAAAAACACAGGGCATGGTTAGAGGTAGACAGCTGGAATCCATCTGTTTGGAGGAGTGTAACCGAAGAAACAGACTGACACTTTTGGTCTAGGTTAGAGGTACATCATGAGTATCTGTATTCCGAATGCATAAAAAACGTTTTCAAAATCTCTAAAGGTTTAGAAATCATTTTCAAATCATTCGGATGAATGCCAGCAAAGCATTACCAGAAAATTGAAAAACATAATTATAAAACTTTTAGATAGTTTGAAAACATCTGTGCAGTTCTGAAAGCATGTTTCTAAGCAGCAGCAGTAATCCAGACATGTAATCCGGTTTATTCCCAACTACAGGTGTGGCCAGATTCACCTCGCACTCACAGAAATCACCCTTACCCCTCCCTATACTTTACTATATTCAAAACTTTATTTTCAATTCTATGTGTCAGACACGTTTTATTACATTTAAAAATCATGATAATTTTTCATAAAGAAATACCTCCTGGTTGTTCTTCATCTTCTTCAGTATCAAGAAGTTGATGGACTGCTTTAGATGCCTTCCGCTCAGGTCTGTTCCTGGGTACGTTTGGGACAAGGTTTAACCCAGACGGGCCGGCAATGTCTTCTGGTCTCACATTTTCAATCATGTTCACAAGCCCAGAATTCACTTGCCCTAAAACAGAAAGCAAAAATCAAATGGGTAAGGGGTGGGGAGATGTAGCATGGCCCCCTGTGCATGTATAAGCTTATCAGAAGGAAGCATATTTTATAAAAACTGCTTCATAACTGTCAGTCTCAATAAAATGTGTTCGTTAACTGTCACTATTGTAGTAGATTACGTTTACGTTTTGTTTCGTTGCTTCCACTTTTTATAGTCACTTTTCAGAAAAGTTGTCATACAGAGATATCATAATAATCAGGAAATGTTTCCCCGAGTTCAAAACCCAAAGCTTAGCAATGGTCACATTGAACACAATGGCCCGTAATCTAAACTTGGGTTTAAATTAAACCCTGGTTTAAAGTTGTGGTTTAACTATGGAGAGCCAATTGGGGCACAAATCCCTATTAAACAGTACACATCCAATTTATTAACTCATATGACACCCAAATTGTTCATAATTGTCTGGGAATGATAAATTAAGTATATTGAAGTATTTTTCTTCATTATGGAAGCAAAATATTAAATATAAGAATATACAAAAGACACAGAATTTTTGAATTTTTGGCTCCCCATAACTTCAGCACAGAGTTGGACCATGGTCTAAGTTAAACCTGACTTCAGAATACGGCCCATTGTGAAAATCATTTGTATGATTAACCATACAGTCAATGGCTTAACTTTGTGTTGATTATATTTAAATTGCATGAGGTGTTTCGTACCATTCTGCATGATCTGTGCTACAGACGCTGGGTTGAGCGTAACACTGATCTGAGCGGTGGGAAGATCTATCAGCTGACTGGGTTCTGTGCTCTGTGATTGGTCAGCTGTTGATGCAGTATCCATGGTGATGATATGGGAGGAGTTTGTTGATAAGCTGGAGTCTGGTAGGATGGTGATGGCTATTGGGATAGCCTCATTGTCTGGAAAGATGGAATATTGCATGGTTATAAATCATACTCATCACTGATAACTCTATTTGAAAAGAAAGTGATTACCCGAGACATTCATGGATGATGAATAATATATCTTGAATCTGTTAGAAATCATAATCTTTGTTTTTTGGGGTAATCAAGGAAAATGAATTCTGATTCCTTCAAAATGTGCAATCATTACAAATGCAATCACATCCATAATAGAAAACTTATTTTTAATCTAAAAATGTATTCATTATACCTTTAGGATAATCATTTTACCTGATGTATATTGTTCTCTTCTTTATATAGGAAAAGTTATTGCCTTGATACAGGCCGCTTCACCGAGCTCCTGGACTGGGGGTTCTGGTCCATTGTCTCCTGCAGGAGCATGCCTGGAGCCCATCCCTATCCCACCCTCACCAGGCTATGAGGTTTATAATCTTACCTGATGGGTCCTGCTGTTCTCTTCTAGTAGCAGCTGTCGCTTCATATAATAGACTGCTTCACCTATCTCCCGGTTCATTGTCTCCTACAGGAGCATGCCTGGAGCCCATCCCTCTCCAACCCTCACCAGGCTATGAGGTTTATAATCTTACCTGATGGGTCCTGCTGTTCTCTTCTAGAAGCAGCGGCTGCTTCGTTACATATCGCTTCACCGAGCCCCTGGACTGTGCATTCTGGTTCATTGTCTCCTGCAGGAGCATGCCTGGAGCCCATCCCTCTCCAACCCTCACCAGGCTATGAGGTTTATAATCTTACCTGATGGGTCCTGCTGTTCTCTTCTAGTAGCAGCGGCTGCTTCGTTACATATCGCTTCACCGAGCCCCTGGACTGTGCATTCTGGTTCATTGTCTCCTGCAGGAGCATGCCTGGAGCCCATCCCTCTCCAACCCTCACCAGGCTATGAGGTTTATAATCTTACCTGATGGGTCCTGCTGTTCTCTTCTAGTAGCAGCGGCTGCTTCGTTACATATCGCTTCACCGAGCCCCTGGACTGTGGATTCTGGTTCATTGTCTCCTGCAGGAGCATGCCTGGAGCACATCCCTATCCCACCCTCTCCAGGCTATTAGGTTTATAATCTTACCTGATGGGTCCTGTTGTTCTCTTCTAGTAGCAGCGGCTGCTTCGTTACATATCGCTTCACCGAGCCCCTGGACTGTGGATTCTGGTTCATTGTCTCCTGCAGGAGCATGCCTGGAGCCCATCCCGCTCACACCTTCTCCAGATGGATGCTTCAGGGGGAAAAACATTGAAATCAAAAAGTAATATTTTGAAGAGGTGAGGTTAAAGACACTGAAATGTATTACACAATGTTGCGCCATTTCACTGCATTACATGCAAAGGTAGTGCCTAGCGGGTGTGTATTCTGATGGGGAAAGGGCTACGCTAAGGTAGGGACAAGAAGAGCCCAAAGTTGGTTGATCTAGTAAATGTGTAAGGTACCCAACTTGCACTGCATCTATGCCTATGGCCTAAATTCTACTTTCTTTTTCCTTTTTTTTCACCTCTAAAAAGTTGGGGCACATGCCATCTTGCCACATGAAGTGCTACCCCTGTGCAAGCCATAACTACTTGATATGTTCATATTTGAAAACAATTCTACTTCACTCTTGAATACAGACAGCTGTTTACAAAAAGTGGTAAATGGTCATTTTTTGCCAAAATAAAGTATTGGGTATTCAGCCTCCTTGAAACGGAGCTCTTTTCCGCTCTTTTCCACAAATATAGCTTGAGACTTTGATCATGGGTTATCTCCCTTATCACTACAAGACAAGAAATGTGCAGTTAATTTTAAGTCAATTCTAGGTATGAAAATCAATCATATGTATTGCAATTAATTGCCGACAAGCTACTTGCAATATACATGTAAGAAGTCACATTCATAAATTAATATAACTTAGAAATTAAGTAAATAACAGTATTTGATCCAACTCAGTCTCAAATTTGTATTCAATATTATAGTGCAATATTCTACTCTGTTTACTTTTATGATGGTTGATTTTCTAGTACTTCTTTTGTTGAAATGAGAAGAAAAATTGAAACTGAACTGAAATTGATCCCAGGTTCATTCCTTGCAAGAAAGAGGGTCCTTGTAATCAGAGGGTCGTGTGTTCCCACCATGGCCTAGCGTCCTTTGGCAAGGCGTCAATCCACAACATGCCACTCTCCACCCAGGTGTTAACCCTTATTCTCCCGGGGGGGGGGGGGCCATAATGGCCCCCCCTCGACAATTTTCGCGATAGATCTGCTGCGCAAAATATTTTGACCTCGCCGCTCACTGACTTTTTACTTTAAAGTCTCGCGCAAATTTTGAGACCAAATTTGTGACGCCCAGGTACGCGGTCACTACATTACCTAACATTATGTTAGTGCATGTCAGACCCAAAATTGCTCATAAACGTGATTTCATGTACAAATCCAATGCAAATTGTGTATTTAGCCAAAATTCATAAATGTATCATATTTCTACTTTTACTGATTAAACTTAATTAATTTTGCCTTGTTTATGATCAGAATTAAGTCTGGAACGATTTCCATCGAAAAAACAATAGTAAAAAAACAAAGAAATACATAAGAAATTTAAAAAACAATAAAATACATAAGAAATCGGTCTTGGTACCAGAATTTATTTCATTCACAATTGTTAGGAATGCTATAAAGAATATTTTCACCAAAAAATAGCATTCTAGGAGCTTTATTTAGTGAATCAGAGCAAAAAGTATGATTTCATGAATAAATTAGCATAATTAATTCATATAAAATAAAAATATATGAATTCAGTGAAATTTACCAACTGCAACTGCGTAGATTACGTCATTCTCTACAATCATGCAAATTTTTGTTATGATCGCGCAATCCGCGGCTGAGATCTTAAGGGGGGGCCATAATGCCCCCCCCCCCCCCCCCCCGGGAATGACAAGAATAAAAATAGCCCGGGAGATTTAGGGTTAAATGGGTACCCGGTAGGATGCGAAAGCCTATGTAGTATGCCTAGCAACTGAGTCTTGGAACTCTTGTTGGAATGCTCCCCAGGGGGTGGAAAAGTGCATACATTGTATGCGGGCATGCAAGGATCCGATGACCGGGGTAATAATATATGATCTTTAAAGCCCTTAGAGACGTCGTTCCAATCTGTTAAGCGCTGAATAAATGCGGAATATTATTATTATTATTATAAAGTCTTACATGTATTTCTAATGCATTGTCTGAGCTGGATACACCATCGTGTTGCATGGGGCTCATGACAGGATGATGTTGCTGAAGTTGCACATGCTGCTGCTGGTTGTTATCGGCGTGTGGCGGCCACACCAACTCTCGGCCATCAGCCTCCATGCTATGCGAAGACGAGACCGGGTGTAGGGTAATGTTGTCTGGTAATTACGGAGGAAGGCTACAATATTTGTCTGATTTCAAATCTGTGGACATGAGAAAATAAAGAGATAAAAGACAGGTAAGCATGGTTGTTGAACAGGAGTATTTCTCAGATCTGATTAGGTTTTAAAGGGATGAAGCCTGCAAATAATAAGATTTATGGTAAACAGGTTAAACGCAAAATCTGACAATACACTGAAAATCATATTTGTTCACAATTAAAGAGAAATTCCAGTAGTTGCAGTAAACACTGATTTCATGAGAAAGTCTGTAAAACCAGGCTTAATTGTCAGTATATCATCGAGGATCTAGATCTGGTACAGTTACATAAACTGAACTTTGTGAAATCTTGAAATCTACGCTGAAAAATGTTCAGACTGAACTTCCCCAACACAGATAAGCGCACGTGGGACAGTGTATAATTATTGCTTTGAGCGTCGGGCCCGACGCTCTACCCGAATCCTGTGCTTATTTGCTGATTTCTCAGCAATTACACAATTTCTTCCAGAATCCTTTGGCACATGCGTTTTATTTATACAAACAGACACTTTGGTGGTCATTTCATTGGATTCTGTATGAACTCATTTTGATATCGTTACCAAAACTAGCATTTACCTTTAAGAATGAAAAAAATATATTGAAAACTGATTTACTCAATTACGGTACCCCCGGCCCCCGGTAATGCATTTAATTTCTCCATCTTTTGTTAGGGATACATAATGCAAACATAGAAATATCAAATGAGATGTATGATTCAATGTCATAACATAATAACATGAAAGTAGGGACATCAGCCCACCTAATGAATATTCATGACATTCATACTGTTTTTCACAAAATATTGCTCGACTTTGATCAAAATTTAATAACTTTAATATCAGATTTCAATGAAATTTCAAGCATTTCGCTAATTTTATTTTAGTTTAGTTATAATCTTTTTAATCTGCTTTCTCACAGAAGTACACACGCCCGTACATGCATCTAAGTAAACGCATATAAATTAATTGCCATAACCTTTGCTTTGAAAAAAAGAACACATTTTCAGATGGCCGGCGCCTCAGTTTTATGCATTATAATATATGGAATAATCATACCAGATGATGCATCCAATTAATGCACAGCACGTGCTGCACAAAAGAAAAAAATTATAATTTACCTAGGGTAAGGATCTTGACATGACATGCACACGCACTCATCATCATGAAACCCGCATGTTTTTATATAGTTACATGTATTTTATATTACTATTGTTATTATTATTTTAGATCAGTATTTTTAGTAGTATAGTACAGGGTTCCAAACTTTTCAAGAAAACAAAATTCCCTGATTTTTCCCTGAAGTTTAAAAATTCTCTGATAATTATTTAAACCCATTCCCAGTTTCGCATGTTTTCGCAAGTTGTTGCAATGAATTACATGTATTTTCAGTATAATTTTTGAACAATAATGTAAAACTAATTCGTAATAGTACCACCATAACCAGTCATTCAACAGATATTGTTTTGATTATGCAACAAAATATAACAGGGTCTGACTAACTACCGTGCTTTCGACTTTTGGGCTGATCAAAATTCCCTGATTTTTCCCTCATTTCAGGCATTTTTCCCTGATTTGAGGTATCTTTTTATCAAGTTCCCTGATTTTTCCCTGACTGGAAAAAAGTAAAATAATTTTCCATGATTTCCCTGATGGGCTGGAAACCATTATTGTTATTATTATATTATATATCATTATTTTTATTAGTAGTACTTAGGCCTAGTAGTAGTAGTAGTAGTAGTACTACTACTAGTAGTAGATATATATGATTATCATTATCAATTTTAATCACACAATCATTCATTTATTTCATATTTAATATAACAATTTAAACAATTTCTTCAATTTTTTAATCATATATTTTAATCATTCTATTTTTTTTATTTTTTTTTCAGCTGAATTAAGCCTGAAACTATTTAAGTTGAATGTTATTGCTAGTTTATTAAATATTAATATTAGTTAGTTTTAATATTATTATTATATTAACGTTAGAAAAACAGTCAAATGAAATCAACTCAAGTCTCAACTCAACTCCTGACAGGAGTGCACTGAGTAAAAAAATGAAAAATCAAGAATAAACAAAACAAAACATAAATTAAATAATCACAAACTTTATTTGGAACAAGGGATAGGATCTGCAACTTATCAATATCAACAAAAATCAGACAGACAAGAAGGTTTTGACACCCCTATTATTGTAAATGGACATTATCCGGACCCGGGGTCGGTCCATTTTTCCCAGGTTGGTCCATCCAACACACAGAGGTTCTAGTTCTACATTGTAAAACTTCGCGGGGGCGATGGCACTCCCCCGGCCGTGCGTGGCCTCCGTATCAAGCTCACGGCCGCTAACTGAACCAGGCCAGGGAGGGTCAATTCGAGGGGCATATGGAAAATAATTTCATGAAATGTCTCATTGGCATACAGCCCTCTTGGTCGCATGACTTATCTTGATTGATTTGCACAGAATATGATATAATTTAGGGTAATGACAGTGAACAAAACTGTTTCCTTGTTAGCTAATAAATATTTATCGGCATTTTCCCCCTCGCCATTTTGTCTTCGACGTTGCAAAGACTCCCCTACTTAAAATTGCGGAGCAGACAATGCGTCAAGAAGAGGAAAGTGAAAACACAATTTGAGGGCAAGCAAGACCAAAATCATTCACAAAATTAAAACTGCTTTTGAAATAAGTACTTAATAATAGCATATTTATTGATATCATGTTCAATAACAGTTATTTAACACCTTATATTTGGCGTCAATCGTGAGCATTGCGAAGGTTGGGTCGTGGAAATAATTTTGGGTGGGTCGTGACGTATTTTTATCGAGCGTTATGTATGCGAAATTTTCACGGAATATTTTGGGCTATATGAAAATATAAGTGTGATGACATCACGTATACAACATTAATATGAGAAAACGAACCAAAAATCTTCATATTCGGCACCTGAGACCTTAATGGTTGAATTTCTAGGTAGATTTTTGCTTACCCTTTTCCTTCGGCGTCACAGCTTGTTTGCGCCCGGGTCCGGTACTTTCAGAGCCAAATGAAAGCTGCAATCTCATTGGATAGCGCTCTCATCAAGCAGAGTTATAGATTTGACTTTTCTGTTTCATACCGAGTTTCCTACTTCAAAAAATAAACTTAATTTGCATAGTTATTTCCATTTTATTATATTCATTTCCAGTATGCATCATAATTTCATTAAAATTGATCCAAAATTAAGAACATTAGCTTGAAATAGCGACGGTTGTCAACAACAGAATTCAACCAATGAAATCGCACGGTTAAACTTGGTAAAGTCGGTTGGGTCGCTCCAAATTTTGATGAATATTAATGATATGCAAATAAGGTAAATTGACGACACGTCGTAAGTACTCCTTCATAAAAATGGGTTTTTCTTCAATTAATAATGGACTCTCCCATAAAGTTTGGACCACTTGCAGAGGGAAAAAATACTGGATTTTTTTCTTATACCGAAGGCCAATTATTAACACCACCAGAGGCCTTTTCGCAAAGAACATATAGTTCTAATATCATGTAAAACTTTGACGTATTCGGGGACGTATTGCAAGTATTAAGCTGGGACACATCGACCCCACAATTAAAAAGTCACATGGGGTCACATGTATCCAATCGAACACGTTCGCCATAATCAATAACCTTTAATTATTGCGCCCTGTGTGGTTTTCACTTCTTTTTAAAAACACTTCTGTATCTTTTCTTTTTTGGTCACTGCAATAATTGTTGTCAACTGCACTTTACAATAATGGCATGGCGTGTCTCTAATTTAATAATAAGTTATGACATTTTACAATTTTGCTTAATTTCACAAAAACAGTAATATGCACATCCTGGTCGGAATATGCAAATGAGGCATATTTCTTTTGTATCTTATTATATGAAATATAAAATATTATAATATTCTCCTGATTATATCTAACAACAATAAATTCCTCCCTTAACATGTGGAATAAGCATTGTTTAATATACCATA
This sequence comes from Lytechinus pictus, assembly GCF_037042905.1. Classification (NCBI taxonomy): domain Eukaryota; kingdom Metazoa; phylum Echinodermata; class Echinoidea; order Temnopleuroida; family Toxopneustidae; genus Lytechinus; species Lytechinus pictus. Next base: position 37,765,697 of record NC_087252.1, read on the forward strand.
TGATTCAGTCAAGCTGGTCCCGATTGCATGTCCAAGTCAACTATATAATCAAAATTGAAATAAACAATAAAAAACATTAGTAATTAGTGAGTGAAGGACATCATCGACTGCCTCATTGCATGTCACTGAGTTGTGCATATTTGTGAAAAATAAGCGAAACTTTAAAATATCATAACTTTCATATTTTACATCCGATTTTGATGTTGTTTTCAGCGTAGTTTGATTTTTCTCTATTCATTCAAAATTTTCTGGGGTGGACTTGACCTTTAATAAGTGAAGCAATAAATTACTTTTGGCATGTGATTCATGTCTAACTCGATTTCATTTATTAAAAAAAAATGAAACACTGCATTACTACTATGCCTTCATGGAACAATAAAAATGAAATTGCCCATTACTAGAACACATTAAATTCTTGCCATAGCAACAAAAATAGGAGGTGATGAGAAAAATAATTAGAAGCAGGAAATTTAAGAGGGAAGATGATCGGAAGCATGTACGGAACCTCAGACATGGAGTGCTAGAAGAAGCAAAGAAAATAAGATTGAGAAGATAGAATAAGGGAACAAGAAAGAATATGAAGAAGAAAGAAAGAACGGACATATTTTCCTTTTTAATGCAGTAAGAGAAGATGAAGGAGCAGTAGGCATGGTAGGAGGGGAGGAGGAAAAAAAGAATAAGCAAGAGGAGAAAAGGAGAGGAAGAAGAAGTTAGAAGGAGGAAGAGGAGAAGGAGGATCGAAGAGGAGAGGAGGAAAAGGGAAGAAAGAGAAGAAAAAAAAGGGGGAAAAGCTGACAAAATTAAGACCCCCCCCCCAAAAAAAAAAAAATAATAATAATAATAAATAAATAATGATAAAAACAATAAGAAAATTATTAAAAGGCGAAAAAGCCTTTAATTCAACAGGATTGACAGTACATCTAAGAAGGAAGAAATTAAGTAATCCCTTGAATGGAACAGAACTTCAACTTCCTGGTAGAGAGGGGGGGGGGCTTGCAATCCTGCATCCTCTCATTAAAATCCAGCCCAAGAAAGATTTGGTTTGAATAAAATTAAGATAATTGAAATAAACTAAATAAACTGAAAGCCGAAAAAAATTTCATCAACATCAGATGTAAAAGAAGAAATTTATGACATTTTATACTTAATTTGCTAAATTTCCCAAATCTGTATACACATGCAGACCTTCACTTGTTTGATGTTACCTTGTTTATTCAAATCAACCTTTTGTTGGAGTGGACTAGATCTTTGACCAGAACTGCCAAGACATACATTTCTAAGGAGGATTTCAAACGCATGTTGTATTAAAAGTATAACTTTATTCACAACAAGAGGAATCAATCAAAATACAATTTCATTCACTTCACAACAAAATATAATTCAGACTTAATCCCAAGGTTATCACAAAGTAATTTCTGATGAGAGTAATATAGACCCCTGCATTGATTTCTTTTTTAGATATACAATAAACAAAATAAATGTGTAGAGATCAAACTTGATAAATCACACACAGAATATACTCTGACAGCACCCATAAAATGAATGGTAAAAGGGATTATTATAAACATAAATATACTTTTCATCATGCTGAAATCAATAAAATGCTACAATGTCTTCTAGTCGCACAGGATCACATTTCCATTACCAGCATGCACAAAATTCTTATGCAATTATATTAAGAGGAGATATCATGAAACATTGATATGTATATTCGAATGGTACAGGAGAGAAATTACCGGCTATACCATACATTGTGCATACTAACCTTGCAATAAGTACGAGTGGCATAAACATAGCTGGATGAGTGTTCATGTTTAAAATCCAGCCCATTTATATCTATAATATATTGGATGAAGCTATTGAAGTATGAATACCTGAAGTTTGTTTGACATGTCACGAATGTCTATCAGAATCTCAGTAGTTGGCCTATACACCATACAAAGTATGGTGTTAAAGGTCAAGTCCACCCCCAGAAAAAAGTTGATTTAAATAAATAGAGAAAAATCAAACATGAATAACGCTGAAAACTTCATCAAAATCGGATGTAAAATAGGAAAGTTATGACATTTTAAAGTTCCGCTTATTTTTCACAAAATAGTTATATGCTCAACTCAGTGATATGCAAATGAGAGTCGATGATGTCACTCACTCACTATTTCTTTTGTTTTTTATTGCTTGAATTATACAATATTTCAATTTTTACGAATTTGACAATTAGGACCCCCTTGCTTGAACCCACAAAATGTTAAAATAATGGAATTCCATGTGTTCAGGGAGGAATTAAACTCTGTTTCACATGACAGTGACGAGAAAATCCAAATATTTCATATAATAAAATACAAAAGAAATAGTGAGTGGGTGATGTCATCGGTTCCCTCATTTGCATACCGAACAGGGTGTGCATGTAACAGTTTTGTGAAATTAAGCGAAACCTTTAAAATGTCATAACTTTCTTAATTTACATCCGATTTTGATGAAATTTTCAGTGTTATGCTTGCATGCTTGTTTGATTTTTCTCTTTCTATTCAAATCAGCATTTTTGTTGGGGTGGAATTGTCCTTTAATAATACCACCAACCAGTGTAAATATGAGATAACTGCATCCTAAGATGTTGAAAAATGTAAACAACATCGAGTTATAAAATCATAACACCAAATAATGTTAAAATAAAAAATAAAAAAAATAACACCACCAATAGGTGTTGAACACCACAAATGGGTGTTGAACACCATGAATATCCCACTTGTGTAAAATGCTTATTGTGGTCCTCTGTAAACACTGGTGTATATAAACACCACTGTTTTTGCAATGAAAGTGGATTAATACAGAAGGGGCCATTAAATCCTCAGCTAGGACAGCATTTATTTCCTTCGGAATACAAAAAACACATCATTTTAAGCATATTGAATAATGAAATAATAAAAAAAAAACGAAACAGCAGTTTCCAATAAAATACACATATTAAAGCACACTGCATGATGGGATTAACAAAAAATAACAAATAATCAAGGTAAACAATATTCTAATGCTGTTTCTGTGTTGAAAATATATCAGTGGCCCGTCTTACAAAGAGTTACGATTGATCTGACCAATCGCAACGATGGAAAGCCAGCAAAGTCAACATATAAAATGCATGTTTGTTCAAAAAAAATTCTAGATATGAATGTATATCCATAACTTCATTGATTTCTTGACAATGTGGTGTGATCTCCTTTGTTTACAAGGACATTTTGCAAATTTCCTGTAGAAAAAATTATGACATTGATGGATTTCCATGGAGTTACGATTGATTGGATCAATCATAACTCTTTGTAAGACGGGCACCAGGGCCCTGTTGTACAAAGAGTTACGATTGATCCGATCAATCGTAAATATGGCAAGCCAGCAAAGTCAACATACGAAATGCATGTTTGTTAAAAAAAATTTCTAGATATGAATGCATATCCATAAATTCATTGATTTCTTGACAATTTGGGGTGTTCTCCTTTGATTACAAAGGACATTTTGCAAATTTCCTGTAGAAAAAATTATGACACTGATGGATTTCCATAGAGTTACGATTGATCGGATCAATCGTAACTCTTTGTACAACGGGGCCCAGGTCTCCCCCTCCCCAAGAAATTTTCTTGTACATTAACCATTAGAGAAACTGAAATTTCTACTTCACTACTCGTCAATTAACAGTAAATAATTACACAATTTCAAATCATTCAAATACCATGCATACATTTTGAAAGACATGTAATTCAAGTGACGGTATCCAGTAACCTTCGCATCCATTGTTCAAAGGATTTCAATAACAAATTTCAATAGCGATGGTCATTGCAGTATAAGCTACTATAGTGACTTGAATGCGCATTATTGATCATACATGTATCCTATTCGGCAGAGTAATAACAAATGGAAAAAATATGTACATCAGTAAATTGCTGGTTATTTATATTTGACAACTCAATTAACATCTATAAATACAACATACCCAATTTTGATTTTCTGAATGAAAATGCTTAAATTGGTCATAATTTAATTTCTTTACAGGCACAATGGTAGACATTTTAGTATGGTAACTAACATAAGTAATACAATCATTTGTGTGAAAGCAAACAAATTAAAAAATAACACATGACGGTGAAGTTTTGAAATAGATTAAGAAGTTGCCAATGTTTTTTTTTTCAAGATAACTAGATCATTATTGAACTAAGTTTGTATTACGAAGAAATAATGAACAGCTCTTATAAATTGTTGATGTAATTCATTATGATTAAGCTGCACTTTTGACCGTACTATCTGAAAGGATAATAAAAAAAACTAGAGAGAATATGATATAAAGGGTATTTTTGGGGTACGGAGAAAATGTCCTGCACAGTGCAAACCATAATGAAAAAAGTTATGAATTAGGTCTGTTTGAAATTCCCTCAGATATGGTAAATTCATATTTTACAAAATCATATATTTTTTATTGTAGCTCAACATTTGGCTAACATTTGCCTCTGTTATATTCTCCTTCCTCTTTAGAGAACAAATGTGCAATAGGCATCAATTCCTTGTTATTTACAAATGAAATCTCAGCTTTCAACTCTTTTGATTACATTTTTAAAACAATCAATGGTACACATACATGAAAGAAACATTTGATTCAAAGGCATTATTTGATTAATACAACAAAATCACTCAACAACATAGAATTTTCAAAATGAAAGATATTGGAATAACGATAACAAGGTCACTTGAATAATCAATATGATCAACTTTTGGTCAACTTGTAATTGACATTATTGCATTTTGGGAACATGAAGTGACATCGCTCCCGAAAATCAAACACATGAAAGATGTTATCTATACCATGAATACCAGTTTACAGCATATATATTCTCAAAATTCCATAATACATGAATTGAAGTACAATTTCAGTATATTTCATACAATACTACATCAAATTCACAATAACTTCATATACCTTCCTGTTTAGAAAAAAAAAGCTGTTAACTAATTGAGCACAGCAATGAATGAGCATGATAAAAACATTATCTTTATAATTATCATTATTGATATTACAATGTATCATTATTATAATTGTTTATATCATCATTATACAAGTGAATCGGCCTAATTTATACTCATTTGGACCCACAGAAATTCCCACAGCTCTGTTGACAAGGTGCTGTGAACGGTTTATTTCCAATTCGTCTCATGCCAATTTGTCCAATTGCCAACTTGTCTCCTCTCATTTGGTCTACCATCAGTTCGTCCACTCACCACATGGTCTACTTCCATTTAGTCCAATGTCATTCTGTTTAATAACCAGTTGGTCCAATAGCCATTTAGTCCACCATTGGTCTAATTGGACTTAAGTGTTAGTTGTGCAAAATGAATGAAAATGAAATGGATATTAGACCAACCGGTTATTAGACGAAATGGTAATTAGACGAAGTGATGATTGGACCAAATGATTAATGGACCAAATGATTATTAGATGAAATGTTGATGGACGGAATGGCATTAGGCTAAATGAAAGTAGACCATGTGGTGAGTGGACGAGTTGGCTCCCTGTTCTTATCATTAGGTAATCATCAACATCATCAACATCATTATCAATCAATGAGTGAGAATACATGTACAAGTAACATAATTCCATTCTCTCACCCCCCCCCCCAACAACCTCATGACGGAAACAATTAAGTTCTGCTTAATCAATAAAGACAAATAAAAAGTTCAACATTAGTTTCAAACCCGGGATTGAAATTTGTACTACTTTTGAAATCAGAACAAATGTAATAAATATGTAAAAATGACTTGGCTTCCCATAATACATGTAACAAGAAAATAAAATGAAGACAATTACATGCATCTTATACACAATGAATTTCCAGCTTGAGATTACAAACAAATCACATTTTGCACATTAGGCAAAGTACTTTTTTTCCAAATATGAAATTCCATAAAGCAATCCTTCATAAAAGTGACCCACAGAGTATATAATTACAAAAAATACATTGTCCTACCTGAAAACTAAAGAATGCCTCAGATTCAGAAACGCAATATAACATCAAGATCCCCTTTATATGTTTACTCATTTGACATTAGGGCGATTCCATGCTAGAAAATCAGCCATTTTCGCAACATTTTTTAACTTACCAGAATATGTAATGTCCAATTAGACCAATGGTACATGGACGAAATGGCTATTGGACCAACTGGTATATAGACAAAATGGTGAATGGACAAAATGGCAATTAGACCATGTGGATAGTGGATGAACTGATGGTAGACCAAATGATAGCAGACGAGTTGGTAATTGTATGAATTGGTGTAAGACCAATTGAAAATAAAACCCTTGAACTGTCAAAAGGTTTGCAATGTACATGTACATGTATAAGGAAATTGCATAGAATATAAGCACATAGTATAGGCTTTTTGAAAAGGAGAATCTTGAAGAAAGTCCTAAGTAGGAAAATACTATATACAGTATGAATCACTGTACAGAAATATAAATGGCGTAAATTGCCACACCAAGGGCAGTACTGTACAATCTTTACAATACATACAAAAATAGAATTTGACGATGCATTCATTTCAATTACTCCTATGAATTCTGTATATTTGATAGTACTTATAACTTTGTCTTTGGGTAGATTTTTCTGAATTATCTATAGATATAATCTGAAATATGCTAAATTCAATAAATTGAAAAAGGCCGAAACACCTATATAAAGTTACAAGATTTTTAAGTATACATGTAATATACGTATAGGCCTATAGTACACAGGAAGCACATGGAATACATTAGTTTATTACATGATGTAACGTTGAATTTGGTATGGAAAATGGAATAGGAAAAATATAATTTAGATATAACTTGTAACAACACTTCAAAATAGGTTGGCCCGAATTCACAAAGGTGGTTTTGAAAACCCACGGTTGAGTCCATGGTTTATGCAGATTTCCTGTATAAATTACGCTAAATTTAGCGAGTATCGGGCGCGTGTATAAAACATGTCCAATGCTGATGCGCGCATTTGTCAGAGTGCGCCAAATTGACGCTTGTTGCCGTGGTTATCCACGCTATTTTATTCATGAGTCTACTGTTTTGAATAATTATTCCACTCTTCAAACAGTGGACTCATGAATAAAATAGCGTATCTAACCATGGTAACAGGCGTCAATTTGGCGCACTGCGACAAATGCGCGCATCAGCATTGGACATGTTTTATACACGCGCCCGATACGCGCTAAATTTAGCGTAATTTATACAGGAAATCTGCATAAACCATGGACTCAACCGTGGGTTTTCAAAACCACCTTTGTGAATTCGGGCCATAGAGTTCAGAGTTTTGACAACAGCATAAATGAGCAGCCTTTTATATTTCATTATTGATCAATGCCATAGACCATTGAATAGAAACCAACTAAAATGACAAGCTCTTCTCAAGAAAAGAAAAGAGGAATCAGATATCTACAATGTATTTGAAGAAGTAGCCCTATGCAATCAGTTCATGAAATTTCACCATCAGTTTAATTAACTGGTCCATGCATAATGTAATACCAGTCTTGATAAGCACTGTTGTAAAGTGCTTTCAATATATTTTATGACCCCCAAAAAACCCATGATGATATCCTCATCAAAATTAAGACTCCAATTTAGGTACATCCTAAAGAAATCGCACTTTATTTCCTCCTCCTCCCCTTCCTTACTTTCCCTATTCTACACAGACAAAAAAAACACAGAGCCTCAAGAAAACTTCCCTGCAGCAAAGGCACTAAAAAAGAAAGACCTGAATTTCTGTACCCTACCCACTACCTACTGATATCAATAAAATACTTCGCCTTTGTAACAAAAAGTGTGCAGCCTCGTCAATTTCTTTTCCCTTGGAAGTTTTTTTTAAGAATTAGGGTTATATAAAGTCTTTAAAACAGTTTTTACCCACAACTTTAGCCCATTGAAAATTATCAGGAACATACATCATTCGGGTGGTGATTCAGATGTTAAAAGGGGAAACCCAACAAATGATTGATATGATGCATGAAACAAATTAGGAGAAAAAAAAGATGTTGAAAGTTTGAAAACCAAGATCCTTAATATGTTGTAAATTTCAAATTGGCAATTTGGTAGGTAGTGTGTGACAGTTTGTAGCTTTCACTGGCTAATTTGGTAAGATTTGTAGCTGAGATCACTCATAACAGTGCAGATCTATCAATTTAGTTGAAGGCATAGAGAGGTCTTGAGGTGTCATGTCCTCAACAGACTCCGGAGTTGCACCCCTGTAACCCTGAGGAGGAATCTCATCTGCTGTTTCAAAGTTATTAGGGATTCTTTCTGATGGTAACTGCCCAGGAAGTGCTTCTATAACTGCAGAGTCTTTGGGCAGAGTTGGTAGAGCTACGCGAACTAGTGACATAGCTGTCCGAGGAGAAGACTGGTGGTTAGGAGGTGACTGAGGTAAAGGTGGCTTCTCAGGGGACGGATTCTCTTGTTTGATAGGTTGTTTGTCCAGGGGGATGCAGGCAGATCCTGCCTTGTGCCTCTTGAGATGGTGACTCTGTTTGAATGCCTTCCCACATGCATCACACTTGTGTGGCCTCAATCCCAGGTGCCATCGCTCGTGCTTCTGGCGACCATTCTTAGAGGACAAGAGCTTGGGGCAGTACTGGCACTTGTAGCGGATCCCTTCTTGGGTCATGATGATCTCTTCTTGTCTGATTGGCCTGCTTGGGGTTACCATGACGATGTCGTGTTTTGACTTCAGGTGGGCTTTCAGGTGATGGGGTTGGATGAATTTCTTAAAGCAGATGGAGCAGGAGTGAGGACGCTCACCTGTATGGATTCGCATGTGAATGCTCAAGTTCTGCCTTGTCTTGTAATACTGACCACAGATATGACATTGAACCTGGAAAGGCGTTTCAGGATCATCATAACCATAATCCATATTGTTAGGATTGGTCAGATTCAAGGGGAGGACATTACTACTTCCAGCTTCAAAGTCTTGACATTGCTGGAAATTCCCAGTGGGTCCACAATTTTGGTAAGACGCATGCCCATTTTCATCAACAATCTCTCCTTCTTCGATGTCAGAAAACACTTCTTCCTTGATGGAAGGACCCAGAAAATCCTGTTCATCGTTTTCTAGGGCATATCTTCCAACTCTTTCTGGTTCTTCTCTTTCTTCTTCCGTAATGTTTCCAATCTCCTCTAAACACTCACCAAGTGCAGGAGAGTGAACGACATTGTCATTTTCGTCATTTTTGCTGGCATCGTCTGCCAGTTTCTTGGCCTTTTCTTTGGCTTTCAACTGTTCCGTGCTAATAAGCCCTACAGCACTTGGAACATCCATTATCTGGAGTGCTTCACTTTCTGAGGATAAGGTAGGTTCATCACTAGGAGCCAGAGCCTTCTTCTTGCGATGATTTTCTGCCAAAACCTGCATCATATGCCAAGAGGTTAGAGGACCAATCCTATCATTGCTGTTAACATCGGCTTTCTTATCTTTGCTTTCTATCAACTTCATCTGCACTACCCTACACTTTGATGACATCTGATGCTTCTTGAGATGCTGCAGTTGCTTGAATGTATTCCCGCAGTTGTTGCACTTGTGGGGTCTCAATCCAAGATGCCATCTCTCATGTTTGCGCCTTCCAGACCTTGACATCAGTTCTTTGCTGCAGTAATGACACTTGTATCTCATTCCTTCCTCTGTCATGACCACAATCTCTTTCTTCCTGGTTGATTTCTGGATTGGATGATACACTCCGTGTCGGGAGAGCATGTGAGCCTTCCTGTGATGGGACTGCCGAAAAGTCAAGCTGCACATACTGCAAGAGTATGGTCTCTCCCCTGTATGGATACGACTGTGAATCATGAGGTTTCGATTGCTCTTGCAGGTTTTCCCACATTCTTGGCAAATAAACAACTTGGTTTCTCCTAGCTCTGGATCTAAGCTTGGTAGTCTTGTCAGGTCTAACGGTCCATCTTCGGGAAAGTTTGCTAACACAGGTTGATCAAGGCACTTGGTAGTCACAGGATTGTGCGAAATGGATGATGAAAGACTTGAAGTAGGAATAGCAGCAAGCTCTTGAAGTGGAGCCTGACTTGCAGGTGTAGGGCTTACCTGGGATTGACCACTGGAGATTCTCGTAGAAACAGATTCTGTGATTACATTACCTGTTACATGTACCTCTCCTTCTTCAGTCTCGTCATAGAAAACCTTTTGTTTATTATGATCAGAAGTTTGAGAATGATTAGTAGTAGCGTTGGTGAGTCGTGGAAGTACAACTTTAGTCTTTGCTCTGTTAGCCTGGCATCGCTTTGTCTTCATATGGGCTTGGAGCTGCCAACGCTGGCGAAATGCAGCCCCACAAAATTCACAAGAATGGGGTCTGATGCCGAAATGCCACATTTGATGTCTCCGTCTGTTACTCTTACAGGAAAATACTTTGGGGCATAAGGAACACTTCCATCTCGGTCCAGTGTCTGTAAATATAACGCCAGCAGCTTCTTGTCCTTGTAATGTCTCCTGCGAGTGTTGGCTGTGAAAGGCCTCTATGTGTGTTTTCAGAGCGGCACCTGTTGGGAAGAGCTGGCGACAATAGAAACAATCAAACTTCTGGAGCTCACTGTGAGAGAGCATGTGGTCATTGAGGTAAAGATCATTCCGGAAGAGTTTTTTACAATACGGGCACCTGACACTGTCATTTGGAAGCTTGACTTCACTTTTCACTGCATGGAGTTTCTTAGACTGATCTAAGCTGGGTTCATGGTTCAAATGTTGACCAAACTGTTCCCCTGCAGGGTTTGACAACTCCCTTGAAGCACTTTGAAGACCGTCATGATGTTCCTTGGCAATAACACTGGGGAAATTATTCTTACATTTAGTATTCTCAATACCTGCACATGCATGTTGCTTCTTGGCCAACTCATTAAAGAATACCCTCCCACATAGGTTACAACATGGATCTTTTTCTCTAACTACAAGTTGAAACTCACGCTTGCTGCAAGAACAGACTGTGTCAGACCCGCATTCTTTACAAGAGGTTTCTGATGAATCTCTGCTGCTTGGTACACTGCAGTCATGGCCGAACAGGCAATCTATGCTATCAACACAGACTGTGCAATCAGCGCAGCTGTATGTTCCATGAGTGACATTCTGAGTGATATTCAGATACTTCGGAAGCCTTGCTTGATGACTCAGTCGATTGTTGCTACTAGTTGATTTCTCTGGAAGTGGAGTGTGATGATTAATACCGTTGGAATTACTTTGAGGTATTTTCAACCCTGTTTGAAAACTGGGCCTTTCTATTCCTCGCTGTGACAATGTCCCGATGACTGCTTTGGTTGTGGCTAAACTAACTCCTCCGGGTAAGCCCTGTTGAACCAGGATACTACTCTGGCTCTCATGTCCTTGTAGAGGCAGAAGATCACGGCTACAAAGGGTCCCCTTTCCGGAGAGATATTCTTTCTTCTTGAGGATCTTCTTTTTAGGATTTTTCGCATTTGCTTTCTTCATAGGTACCATCCTCTCTTGACACTTAGCTTTGATGAGGCTCTCATCCTTCGGATGTGCCAATCTTTCATGGTTCTCTAAGGCTGCAAGGCGCTTGAAGCACTTGCCACAAGTGCTACAGACATTGGATCTTCCCGATGGCAAGGACATCTTTCCAGATCATCACAAATTTAAAAATAGCAAACTCAATATAGTACTCAGCATTCGAGGTTTCAAAAATATAAATATATATAGCAATGACTGAACATCTTTGTTCAGCTTACCGGTAACTCAAAACTTTCAAGTACTGATACAGATCAATTTGTTTAACTTAAAATGGTTACAAATTCATTTCAAATAGCATAATATAAACTTTCTTAAATGGCACAGATACTGATATTTTTTCCTGCATGCTCCTGATGATCGTTTTCACTCGTAATAGACCTCTGCAACCAAGACACCATTACAGGAGGTTAGAAGAGGAACACAGAATTTCAAGGTGACTGTTTTGTTTTGTTCTTTTCTTTCAAGATGAAGGCACTTATTTTTGAAGGCATACCCTGCCATGGATTTTCCAGTGTGGGCCTGGTTGGAAGCCGACTCTTGGATCTGATAAGTAGGGGTTAACATCAAGCAGCCTCCTATATGGTCACTACAAGCTGCCATATATGGTCAATGCTGGCTTCCTTCTAGGGCCACTACTGGCTGCCGGGCTGATGGTAGAACTGTAATGATGGTAAATAGATGAAAGAGAACATTTATTTACTCATTCATTTATAAATTCTTAAAGAATCTCTTCATCATTAAAGGTCAAGTCCACCCCAGAAAAAAAGTTGATTAAATCAATAGAGAAAAATCAAACATGAATAACGCTGAAAACTTCATCAAAATCGGATGTAAAATAAGAAAGTTATGACATTTTAAAGTTCCGCTTATTTTTCACAAAACTGTTCTATGCTCAACTCAGTGATATGCAAATGAGAGAGTCAATGATGTCACTCACTATTTCTTTTGCTTTTTATTGTTTGAATTATACAATATTTCAATTTTTACGAATTTGACAATTAGGACCCTCTTGTTTGAACCACAAAATGTTAAAATAATGGAATTCCATGTGTTCAGAGAGGAATGAAACTTTGTTTCACATGACAGTGACAAGAAAATCAAAATATTTCATATTTCATATAATAAAATACAAAAGAAATAGTGAGTGGGTGATGTCATCGGTTCCCTCATTTGCACACCGAACAGGATGAGCATATAACTGTTTTGTGAAATTAAGCAAAACTTTAAAATGTCATAACTTTCTTATTTTACATCCAATTTTGATGAAATTTTCAGTGTTATGCTTGTTTGATTTTTCTCTTTCTATTCAAATCAGCTTTTTGTTGGGGTGGACTTGTCCTTTAACTTAAGAAAATTCCTCTATTTATTTGATTCAAATGAACCAAGATGTTGATGGAATACAATCCTGAACGACAAGGCTATTTTGAGGCCTACATGTAGAAAAGAATTGGAAAAAATGAGTGGGTGGGGTAAGGGTTCCAATCTTGACTACTGACTGCCTGTTCACAACGAAAATTGACACAATATGTATCGGACGTGATCTGGCAGAACCAAAGATCTCCTTTTACGCGATTCCAAGATATTCGAGCTTAAAAATTCAAAATTGCTTCTTTAGCTTTCTTTGAAAAAAAGGAGAATGGTGTATCAGACCTTTTTGTTTTCCTTTGTCATATGGAACATATATAAGTAATTGGGACAAAAAAATATTTGATTCCCTCATTAAATCTTGTAATTCTCTTCAATTTTTAAAACTTTCGAGCTTTTACCTGATTAAATCGACGACTACACTCCTAGCTTTTAATCAGGCAAAACTATGTATGTCAAAGTTTATCAGGCAAGAATATACATATGCCCTGCGCATTGCAAAGTTTTATCAGGCAAAACTACATATGTCCTGCGCACTGCAAAGTTTTATCGGGCAAAACTATGTATAATGGATTGTGTTACCAGGGAGTCCCTGGTATTAACAAACACTAATGAATTCAATATCAAACAAAATATTGTAATAAATATTCATCAAACTTTCACCAAAAATACACAAATACCTACCGTACAAAATATAAACATGTAAAAAAATTGCCGAATTTGTTTGTCTTTTTTTACAATATCAGCTTCCAATCGCACCCCCTTCGCATGTGACATATTTTGGTCACTTGAAAATAACATTGAATTACCGCACATATGTTTTCTGTGGGAAAATTGAGACTGAAACAACAAAATCAATGATTCAGACTATCAGTAGATCTACCATGTTATAGATCTAGATCTAACAGTAAAATTATAGCCAAGATGGATCTCTATCATGTCGTTTATTATGAAGACTTGTGTAGTGTAAAGTTAAGTTAACTTGTAATGTTTAAGATCGCTAATTCTAAAAGTAAATTCTTATTCTTCTAGTCTTGACGCAAACTAATTTTTGGCAGAAGTTTCCCTTTGGAAGATATGGCAAAATGGCGACTAATTCTTCTTTAATACAGTGTAGATCTAGAGACTAGATTTGATTCAAAAGTTAGATCAAAATCTAAATGCATAGATCTATAAAAAAAAGTTTATAAACCCTTACTTACTCTAGGCCTACCTTAAAAATTAGAGATGATTGGTGTTAGACCTTTAACCAGAAACGTATGATCTAACTTAGATCTAGTCTTTGATAAAATCTCGCGTTTATCATCTGAACAATAAAGTATACTAGATAGTCTAGCTTACCTTGTTTCAGTTAAAAAATTTGATTTTCTCTAAAGCTAAATTCAAAACCTGTTTCCTTCTCCAGGCTCTCGAATTGGAAGCCATGGCACCACAGTGACTGTGAGTAGTGTAAAGGGTGGTTCCTTATTGCGCTAAACAACATGCAGTAAACTAACTAGCTGCGCGTGATGCGGTTCTCCCAACCGTTACAATGCAGAAATGTGGGAGATACGTAGTTTTGCCTGATTAATCAACATTCTACTTTCGAAGCTATCGTTCTATAAATAAAACATTGCTATCCAGCTGTCCAGGATGCCATCAAAAACAATGAAATCAATTTCACACATGCAGTTCTTTCATGTCTCTTGCATCATTGCAATGTGCCCGTACAAAAGTGGCTTCCAAAGCATTTTCTGTCTTTAATCTCTACAATCAACAACTTGCTGACAATAGCAATGCCAAGATACAGCTGTCCAGAATGCCATCAAACACAATGACATCAATTTCACACATGCAGTTCTTTCATGATGTCTCTGGCATCATTGCAGTGGGCCATAAGACAAGTGTCTTCCAAAGCATTTTCCGTCTTTAGTCTGTACAATCAACAACTTGTCTACAACAGCAATGCCAAGACACCACCTAAGTGAAACAGATGTAGCCAGAGCCCTAGGGATGCTGGAAGCTGGCCTCAGTCAGCGAAGAGTAGCCAGAATGATGGGCGTGTCACACAGTGTCATTAGCAGAGCAAATCAAAGACACCGAGAGACAGGGCTATACTCCGAGAGACCCCGCAGTGGCCGACCAGTTTCGACAACCCCTAGAGATGATTGCTACTTGACGAATCTCAGCCTCCGCAACCGCTTTCACAGTGCACGCCGCCTCAACAATGACTTCGCTGCAGCAACTGGAGTGATTGTTTCCACTCAAACAATCCGTAACCGACTTCACAGAGCCAATATGCATGCCAGACGGCCAGCTCAGTGTGTCCCACTCACCCCTGCTCACAGAAGAATTTGTCTCAACTGGGCCCGGGAGCATGTCAGATGGACCAGACAGCAATGGCGTAGAGTTCTGTTCACAGATGAGAGCAGATTTTCCCTTGACCACAATGATGGACGTTCGAGACTCTGGAGGCGACCAGGAGAGAGATTTGCAGACCCCTGCATTGCAGAACATGACCGTTATGGGGGAGGCAGCGTCATGGTGTGGGGAGGCATCACCTACGCCAACCGTACTCGTCTCTACGTGGTCCCAGGGGGAGCAATGACAGGAGTGAGGTACAGGGATGAGGTCCTTGAACCTATAGTGGTGCCATTTGCAGAAAATGTGGGACAAAACATCATTTTCATGGATGACAATGCCCGTGCCCACCGAGCTAGGGTGGTGACCGAGTTCCTTGAGGGCCAGGGGATTGAGCGTATGGAGTGGCCAGCGAGGTCCCCGGACTTAAACCCGATAGAGCACGTCTGGGACATGATGGGGAGGAGTCTCGAGCAGCTCGAAGCCCATCCACTTGGACTGCAGCAGCTGGGTGTGGCTCTGGAGGCTGCATGGGATGCACTGGACGTCAGAGACATCAATCGTCTCATCAGCTCCATGAGACAGCGCTGTGAAGCCGTTATTGCTGCAGGAGGTGGTCACACTCGTTACTGAACTGCCTGAAAGACACTCAGACATTCGTTTTTACCACTTCATGTCGGTAGCTGATATACCCCTCGGGGCCCACTTTTCAGGATGTGCAGTGATGCGAGAGACATTGTGCAACAACTGAAACCACCCATGCGTGAAATTGATTACAGCGTGTTTAAGGACATTTAGGACAGTTGTACTGAGGTATTTCCAGAAATAAAACACCTTGTATAAAATCTTTATGTACGTTTTAAAAAGTGGTCCTTAACTTTTTTTGAGTAGTGTATTATATAAAGAAAAGAAATGAATGCAGTTTCAAAATAAATTCCTCATAATTTTGCAGCATTTATTGTCTACTTTTTTCGAACCTTTGTCTGTCTTTTCACCAAAACTTGTGTTATACCGAGGTTTTTTACCCGACTGCTAAGAAAGCACGAATGCCTGTGAGCAAGCAACCAGGGGACCAACGGCTTAAGGTCCTCTCCGAGGGACCTGGTAATGAGGATAAATGCCTTACCAAAGGGCACTAGCGCACCACTTGGGAATCGAACCCGGGTCACCGGAATCCGAAACCCCCGCTCTACCGACTGAGCTATCGCGCCTCCTTTGTAACAGACATAGATCAAAACTGATCTCACTCAGTGAAAACAACAACCAATTTCACACATTTGTGAATTTTATTTTTAATCATGTTTTTGATAGGTAATGGAAGTACGAAAGCACAAAAGAGCTAGTGCATCCACATACCAGGCAACGTAAATTGAATCTTGAAAATCCGCAAGAGACTCCTTTGCTGCTGTTAGTCCCATCACATAACAAGAACCATGTTGCCAATAGCCCCTGTGCCAAAGTCAGAACCTAGAGATTGAATCAAAGAGAATGTACAGGAAATATTTACAAGAAATAAAATGACTGACATGGAACAATTAAAAATAAATTGAACAAGACTTCTTCCATCACATCTGTGACCTATATCCCTTGAACTTGAGATTATCCTCACTCCCGTCCATCAGCCACGTTTTTGAAGATCAACCCTATGATATTTTTCTCTTATTTTTCTCTGAAGCCGGATCATCACCCTTTCTCAAATCTGATGTTTAAATCTGAAAGATTCTTCAGTTATCACACTAAGAATGACAATAGGATGGGTGGATGGACGCCCCAATCGGAGAAAAGTACAGCCCCGAGTACTACCTGTAGGCCTACTACACTCAAATTCTTTATAAGACTGCATTTTTCAAAAGACCAAATATTTTTTGTCATTTCTCGAGCATTCATTCTCAATGGAATTTTTTCACATCACAATGCTCTTTTTGCTTTACTGTAATGTAACCCCCACCCCCCTTGACAAATTTCAGGACTAAACCACATAAAGTTTGATGACTGTTGCTTATTTTCAAGTCTGGCACATATTTTAGACCATTTTTTTTTGAAAATCTGTATTATCTGACACACTGCTACAATGCACACATTATCAATCCCAAAATTGCCAATTCAACAACATTTTGGTGCAAAATTAATTGATGCAAATTTTATTTTCAACCACAAATAAAATAAAAAAACATGTGATTTTACTTTTGCTCTTTAAAAGATGCTGGGTTATGATCACGCAAAAGGATCCCAATTATTCCCAAACAAACATTGCAAAAACAATTTCTAAAACTTGAAGGTTTTTACAATAACAATGAAATGCATCTACTCACTGTAAAGGGGAAGTTCACCCTGACGAAAAGTTTTATTGCAATACCAGAAAAAAAAATTGGAGGTTGCGAGGTAAATCTAACAAAGATTAAGAAAGTGATTTGAAATTTAAGATTTCAATTAGTGACGTCATACATGTATATGAGCAGCTGCCCCATATAAAGTGCTTAAATTTCAATTTTTTAATGGTTCGTGATGACTAAAAATTTTTCTCCTTTCAAAACTGAGTGTGAAAATAATTTGTCTGCTGATATAATGAAGGTACAAGAAAATCCATTTTTAAGTTCATGAGAAAATGGCATTTCACTTATGTTTATAATTCATGATACATGGGAGGCTGCTTGCATACATGTATGACATCACAAATAAAAATTTGAACTCTGATATTACTCTTAAAATCTTTGGACTTTCCTCAACCTTAATATTAATAATAATAATAATGATAATACTACTAATAACTAGAACTGCAATCGTTTCATTACGATGTGCATGCATTGACGCGTCTGATTGAAAGGTCAAGTCCACCTCAGAAAAATGTTGATTTGAATCAATAGGAAAAAATCAGACAAGCACAATGCTGAAAATTTCATCAAAATCGGATGTAAAATAAGAAAGTTATGACATTTCAAAGTTTCGCTTATTTTTAACAAAAGAGTTATATGAACGAGCCAGTTACATCCAAATGAGAGAGATGATAATGTCACTCACTCAAAATGGTGCATGCACTGTCATGCATGAATGATTTTAGAAAATGAAATAAGAGATACACAATAATGCATCATGGACAACATGTCTACCAAATCGGAATGAATTTGGATGAGGAGCGGAGGCAGGGGAGGACTAACAAAAATTACATGTTAATCAAAGTGGATTTTGGTACATTTTGCCCTCCATAGGAAGTTACATACTCGAGTCAAACAGATTTCGTCCATTTTTAGACCATATGGCTGCTCAACAAAGAGAGAGAAGGGAGAAAAAGACACAGAGAGTGATATAAATAAGCATACAAATTTCCCTGACAGTTCATTAACGTAACTCAGTGTAAAGTACATAACAGAACGATGTGCATGCATAATACGTTATGCCATAGACATTGTGTACAATTCTGTTGTTGATAATGTGTTCATTGTGAGAAGTATACCATGTGTTCAGATTGGCTTATCTTGAAATTTTCTGTTGTAACCTATGTCGTATTTGGTATCACTGGATAGAGCATTCCAATGCGGTGACACTGATACCACTTTCATTTGTGCGCAAGCAATAGACCGGAAGTAAATGCCATATAAAGAAAGACATTAAAAATGACAGTTTTGCACAATAATTTTAACCTGACGTCAGCTCTGTCAGTTTATGTCACAAACGGTTAACGAATGGTTAAAGTATATATCAATACTCATATCTGCCAAGTTAGAAAGAATAAGCTTCAATAATAAAGAAATAAGAGCAAGTTGAAGTTGTGCTGGCATTATAGTGCATTTTTGCGTATTTTGCTGATTTTCGGGAGCATTTTTCAGATATTTCGTCAGCAGTAAGGTATATATTTTTCGAAATGGCATGAAAGGGCATATCTTGAACACCCTAAACCAAAAAAAGGGTACGGGTTTGGCCATGCATGACGCAATGAGGAGCATTCAAAGGTAAGCGTTTTTGAAACTTTAGAGGGCGCTATTTCAATACCGGAAGGTCAGTGATGCGTGCAAACTGACTCGTAAGTATGATAATTTGCCAGTATTAATTCCTGAAAATATTAGCTCGAATTGAATAAAAACAAGAAAGTTATGGCCATTTTACGATTTTTTGACTTTACATTTCAATAAATATGAAGTTTTTGAAGGAAGGCTATTTCGGATTTGAATTTAGAGCATGAAGATGGCATTTTGAAGGTCAGGTTATGCGTCGCAGATGATGGACCAACTCTTTGACTATCTATAGCAATTTGTTAGAAGTTTGTAGCATGCAGGATGCGGGAGTTAGGACGAGATTGATAATGGTATGCAAATGGACTTGAAATTTACAAAATGGCGCCTTGATGGTCATGCATCAGTGATTTTGGAAAATGGAAGACGAGGTGCACAACTAGGAATGCTGGACAACATGTCAACAAAGTTTGGATGAATTTGGATGAGGGACGGAGCCAGGGTAGAGCTAACAAAAACCATGTGTTAAACAAATGGGATTTTGTGGAAGAAGAAGAAGAAGAAGACGACGGAATAGGAATACGGAACAAGAACAATGCATTGTCGCCATTGGGCGTCAATGCAATAAGATTAATAATAGCATTAAGAGTGAGCCTCCCATTTAGTTTCCTTCAAAGATGTATCTTTTTTTCTATTTTTATTTATAATTTTTGTCATTAAACTTCCCCTTTAAAGTGATTTAAAGACCAAAAAAAATTAATATACTTATTAGCATGAAAGCACTGGACACTTCACTGAAATAAGCCAAATGCAATTTAATCACAATTTGCATTCATTAAAGCTAATCATGATTACTACATGTGGTGGATATTTTACTCTTATAACATACAACTGATAAAATATTTCAACTTTCATAAAACAAAATAGATCAAGAGGGCTGATACACCTTAAATTTTCAATTTGTGAAAAAAAACAATCACATAATTTTGAATTAAAGGAGAATGAAACTCTTGGAGCAAGTTAGCTTTTGTGAAAGCAGAAAAATCAAAGAATAAGATCAACAAAACTTTGAGTAAAATAGGACTAGCAATAAAAGAGTTATGAGCATTTGAATGTCGAGATCACTAATGCTATGGAGATCCTCCCATTGGCAATGCGACCAAGATCTGTGATGTCACACACGTACAACTCTCCCATTCGGACACTGAAAATATACCCCAAAACATCTCTTTTTGCTCATTCTAATCATATGACAAACGATTCATCAATGATATAATGTTGTGAAACCTCTGTACTTGTCATCTCATAAAGAAAACACCTAACCTTGTGATAGACTCTATAAAAGTGAGAATATAAGTGAAATAAGTACTAAAGTAATGAGGGAGTTGTACGTGTGTGATATCACAGATCTTGGTCGCATTGCCGATGGGAGGATCTACATGGCACTAGTGATCTCAATATATTCAAATGCTCATAACTTTCTTATTATTCATTCAATCTTCCTCAAACTTTCAACAATATGTTTCTTTGATTTTTCTCTTTGTTATGGATTCAGCTAGTTTCAAGGGTTTCATTTTCCTTTAAGTTCAGACCTCCACACAAAATCTTAATCAATTAATTGTCAGAGAAAAAGAAGTAACAACTCTTATTACGATCAACATTTGCCTCCTTGAGAATGTGAAAGGCGCTTGAGCGAAAAAAATGAGACATCCAAATTCCTGATCATGTTTATATATATATATATGTCTGATAATTTAAAATAATAGGACTTAAGAGCAATTGATCTTCAGTGGGGTTGCAATTTAATTAAAAATGTTAAACACTAACTTTTTGCATCACCACTGCAAGTAAAGGATCAATACAGTGTATATATGAGAAACATTCAAAGTCTCAGGCACAAGCTTTGGATTTATTCATGCAAACTAATGTGCGCTTGTACCAATTAAAGTTGGCTGAATCTGATCTCGCAGTCAATTTTAGATGTCACTGCCATGGCCCTGGCCTAGTAGTAGGAGGAATATCATTCTTGATTATTGAATACATGTCATGGACATTGAAGGTAAGGGGCACACAACGTACACCTAGAATGAGATGGGTGCATGCCCTTTTGTTTGCAATAGAGCTTGTTCCCCAACTTTGCCATTGTACTTTGGTGCATCCATTGTTGATTTGTGCATCCAGCCGTGCACGGCGTATAGAGACTCCTTCCCCGATATCCCCCCGCACCTACAAACTCGTGGCCTGATTGCCCGCGAAAAGCCATCACAACCACCACCAACACCACGCTCGCTAACCACCCAGGGATGCAGGCGGATTCCCGCATGCATAAATACCACAGATCAGAAAGAGGAGTCCGTGACCGGACGAGCACCAAAACATAACGCAACAAAATTGCACAACAAAACATTAACATCGACTATGGAATCACACATTTACTACTTTGCAATAAATATAGCATGTTAATGATAATGCTTTTGACGATTACTGCTTATTTCAAGTATTTTTTTAAGGTAAACTTACCAAGGAGAAGGAGTCGTGAACATCGCGCACCTCTGGCACCAATCGCTAAAAGATCATGTTTAATTCATAATATGCTAATATAATGGAGGTCCTTGTGTGCGTACCTGTGTGTAAAATCCGGAAAAAGACAGGGGAGTGGTCTGGGCATTTGGTGGAGGGGTGGTGCACGCAGGGGTACCGGATGGGGGGGGGGGGGGTCAAGAGGAAAAACAGGCCTAAAAATAGCTAGTAGCCCAGTACAATTTCATTATTCCGTTCAAGCGACTGCTGTGAAATAAGAGCCAGTCCATGCATGCAGTAGCCTATCCGTATGCAAGGCTCGTTTATGGCCATATCGGGCCGGGGGCGGGGCATTTTTTTTCCTTTGAGGCCAAAATGGGAAACTTTATTGGTTTCTGACCGAGAGATCAGAGTGCGAAATTGGAGATGAATCCCTCATTGTAACTTCAATACTTCATTAAAAAAATAGAGATTTATAGCTATTTCGTGTATATAGTATCTTTTTTAAATTCTGAAATTATATGTAGGGTTAAAATAATATTAAGATTATATATACCGCCGGATATACCGTCTTTTCCATTTGAATAAAATGCCCAAGGCGCTCAGAAAGCAGCAAAGACAAAAAAATATAGTAAATATATATATAGGCCAAGAAAATTAAGGCACATTACAATAGAGGAAAAATGTCCACCATCTTTTCCATATAATATGCTCAAGGCGCTTAGAAAGCAGCAAAAACAAATTAAATATATGTATGTATATACAAGAAATTAATAGGCACATTACAATATATAGAGGGGAACTCTGTCATCAAACCTACGGCTAGTACCTGCGTGGACAAGTTGCCGCAAGGCTAGTTGCAGAGTTTATCAATTGAAATTATGTAATTCCAATATGACATAATTATCATAATGCAGTCAATTAATAGGCCTATACTAAATCATACACCGATAGTGAAGGTGTTATACTAGTAATTGGTCAACTCTGCGCCATTGTGTCCAATAAACTATCCCATTTCTCCTAGTTTGAATGGAAACAACAAGATGAGATAGTGCACGGCTACTATTTTCACGGGTTTTTTTAAAAGCTGTTCACTTAGTCCCTGACAATAGATATTTCGATATAATTGATATTTTATTTACAAGAAACGAAGAAATATTTCTTTTCTTTTCCTTATTCAGTACAAACAATTACGCCGATATATAGGCCTATACAGTGGCGTATTTTCCAAAGGAGGGTGGGCAAATTCGTCCGCCAAAAAAAAAAAAAGTCTTCAACCGCAAATAAAGGACATTTCGCACCAGAAAAAAAATTGACAAGCCATTAAAAAAAAAAAAAAATAAAGGCCTTCAACCTCAAATAAAGGACATTGATCGCACCAGAATAAAATTGACAAGCAAAAAAAAAAAAAAAAAAAGGTCTTCAAGTTAAAAGGAGGGGCCCACTTTGCTCGTCAGGGATGTTTTGACTCGTCAGGGGGGGGGGGGGCAGAGATACGTCCCTTGCATGTGTTGTGATTCGTCAGGTTGATTTTATAGTGGGCGCAACGGTGGGGGCAGGGACCTGGGAACAATTTTTTCAGTGGGGGTGCTGAAATCTCTCCTCAATGGTGGGGGGACAGACACCATTGAGTTTTCCATAATTACACACATACACCCTCACACACTCATATATATATATATACATATATAGTTAGTGCAAAATCTAATTAATTTGTAACTAATTAAGTCATTCCAACTGGAAGTTCTAATTGGATCCAGTTGGAAACCAATTAGTTTCAACTGGTTCCAGTTGAAACCAGTTGCCTCCAATTGGTTTCAACTGGAACCAATTGAAACCAGTTACCTCCAATTGGATTCAACTGGTTTTAATAGGGAAATTGGAACAACTGGAACCAATTGAAACCAGTTGCCAACTGGTTGCTTAATTGGTTTCAACTGGAACCAATTGAAACCAATTGCCAACTGGTTCCAGTTGCCCAATTGGTTTTAACTGGAACCAGTTGGCAACTGGTTTCAATTGGTTCCAGTTGTTCCAATTTCCCTATTGAAACCAGTTGGCCAACTGGTTTTAATTGGTTTTGCTCTAATTGGTTTCAACTGGATTTTGGTCCTGGGTATGCCAGTCACTTCTTAGCTTTCTTCTTGTAAAAAAACATGAATATATAATTAGATAATTCGAGCGCGAAGCGCGAGCTATTTTTTGTGGAAATTTCATGTATTTTGTCCTGAAAATTGAACATTTTGAGCAATGTTTGTGGTCCAAGATGTGTATGTATAACAAATAATAATTGTGAGCGCGATCTGCGCGAGCAGATATTTTTATACACGCTCTGGTCTGATCGAAAGGGACGTGTTATAAGGACTGTTTGCAGTTACCCATAAAGACGATACATATATCAACAATCAAATAATGCGAGTGCGAAGCGCGAGCTGAAAAATTTGACATTCCGACCTAAATACTGGACATTCTAAGCACGTTTTGTAATTATGTACAGGATAGGTATATAACTATACAATTGATGCGAGCGCAAAGCGCGAGCGGAAACAAAATTGAGATTTCAGACCAAAAAAAACCCGAGAGATTCTAAGCACTTTTCTAATCATGATGAGGATAGGTATAAAACTATACAATTGCTGCGAGCGCGAAGCGCGAGCGGAAATAAAGATGAGATTTCAAACCTAAAAACGAGACATCTTTTGAACTTTTCTAATCATGAACAGGAGGTATATAACTATACAATTGATGCGAGCGCAAAGCGCGAGCGGAAACAAAATTGAGATTTCAGACCTGAAAACGGGACATTCTATTCATGTTTTGTAAATCAAGAAAATGATGGGTAATTGGATATATTCTTAAATTTAAAAAAATAATGTGAGCGCGAAGCGCGAGCAGAAAATTTTTGATATTCTGATCTGAAACTCCACACTGAATGTAAAATGGTTTGAACAGATAAAGAAACCTCAGACGAACATAAGAATCATGAAGATTTGATCAAAATCAGACAAGGAATCTCACAGTTATTACATATCAAAGATTAGTATTATTCCAGTGAAACAGTTTTAGACATATCTTCATTAATATTCAATGAGCGAAATGATGTTGTCATATCCCCACTTGTTCTATTGTATTTCATTATGTAAAATTAGGTTTATTCAATATTTTCCTTTCAAGAACCAGAACAGTTGAATTGACAACTGATTTAGTCCATTAGATATTCTTTGCTGCAACTTATTTTATTATAAGGGAGACATATCATTCACTCTGGTATGAAAAAAAAAGAAACAATTTTGATTCCATGTAGTAATACAAGAAACAGGATAATGGGGATGTGACAGCATCAGTCCACCTATTAAATATTAATGACGACATGCATATCACCATTTTCATAAAATATTGCTAAACTTTAGAATTAAATAACTTAACTAATAATTATCAGATTTTGATAAAATTTATTTATTTTGATAAAATGTATTTGATATAAGTATTTTCAGCCCGGAGTACCCCCCCCCCCCCAATCAAGCTGCGTATCTGAATAAACATGCGTGCGCGTGTTAAGAGTTAGACCTAGTATCTGGGCATTCTAAACACATTTTTTATTATAAAAATCAATAATGCGAGCGCGAAGCTCGAGCAGAAAATATTTGATATTCCGATTTGATAGAGGGTGAATTTAAACACTATTTCAAGTAATGTGTCGGAAAATTCTAAAGGGGGGGGGGGTATATTCTACAAAACGTCGTTCATTTTCATTACATTTCTGTCATTCTATCATACCTACCACTAGATCGATTTCCAGGAGGTGCACTGCTTATGGAAAATAACACACGCAGCACCCCCAAATTTTGGGGGTGCTTCACCCCCAGCACCCCCGCTTCCCAGCCCCCAGGGGCATGCATGGGGCAGGGCGAAAAAGACTGTGAAATTTGATTTCTATTGTTTGAATTGTAATTTTTGTGTACAAAACACGGGCGGTCGGGCGCGCGCACACTTGATTCGACATAAAACCTGGAAGTTTAACCACACCCATGTCCCTCCCTGCTATCGAATAGTGTTTATTTATGGTTACCACGTATTGCGCGCGACCACGTCTGTATCGGAATGCTGCCCCGCTGGAGTTTGATTGAGTCGCGTTATAGGAGGGATGTTATTGGAATATGTGAAAGACTATGGAAATGATTTACGATTGTCGGATGTGATAATTATGTACATTATAAGTTTATAACATATTTTAAAAAATACAGGGGGAACCTGATTTCGTGGGGGTGCTGCCTATGGAAAATAATACACGCAGCACCCCTAGGATAATTTCTGGGGGTGCTTCGATCAGCACCCCCAGCACGTACCCCCGCTTCCCAGGTCCCTGGGTGGGGGTTATATACCCCTTGGGTTACCGATTAATTTATTTCATTGAGAGTAGGGGGGGGGGGGCGGTAATTTGTGATGAGTTGATAATTGCTAACTTTGTTTTGTTTGGGTTTTTTTTTAGCTATAACAATAAATTTGCCATTTATTTAGTTTTTGTTAGTTTGGTGATATGGTAGGCAGTCATGTAACCAATTATTAAAACAAAATAAAGCAAACAAACAGAGCATGGCTACTGAAAAAATAATGGCTTTTGATGTACCAAAACACGTACAGAGAACAAACTCTCTAGACTAGATGTTGACCTTCATCTTCTCTGTAAGAGGCCTATCTCAAGAAGGTCCTTTCTCAAGTGTTTGCACGTGAAGCGTGGTGCCAATACTTACAGAGCGCGCTTCCTTTACTGCCCTTGTGTGGTTATGTGTTGGGTTTGTCGGGTTAAATGTGTTTCAGCCTATATATTTATAGTGTAAATATCAAATGATCTCAATTATTAAATTTTATTTTGGTACCTAGATTAGCATTTATACTGCATTTGCCATTTTAATGTGACTTATTTTATTTATATGAGGGTGGTTATCTTGCCAAACCTTGATAGGTTTTTATATGATCACCCAGTTCTAGTAATTATTGCATTTTTTAATTACCATTTTTATCTCTGTTTGTTCTCTTGTTTTACAATACATTTTCTAGCCTTATTGTTGTACCAGTGGTGGATCCAGGGCCGGCTGTGCCCCCCCCCCCCTTTGTGAAGCAAACTTAAAATGTGTAATGTAAAAATGCCATAAAACGAAATATCATTGATTTGGGGTTTAAAAACCATTCTTTTTTTTCTTGTCAAAATTTTCCTTTGGAAAATACTGGATCCTTCCCTGTGATGTAAATATGGACCTCATGGAAGAACAGAGTAATTATGTCAATGACTCTGATATGGGCAATCCTTTCGATTATTTCATTAATTTCATCTACTCAACATATTTGCAATTCATTTTATTTATTTCATTTGATGCCATTTATATTATATATATTTATGTATTGTGTTTTTTTAATAATTGGAAAATAAATAAACAAAAATTGTATTTGCTATTACTTTATCTATACTTTGTGTTGATTTTATTGTGATTGAATAAAACATTGAATTGAATAAAAGTGATATAGCTGCGGTCTATCTCTACCACATCACTTTATTATCGGTATAATCCTCATCCGACAATAATTCACCACACATTAATTTTATCTTTCTGCCAAATTTATTTCACTTTGCAAAACAACATGAAAACTTGGAAATATTAACAAAAATAAATATTTAATAATAAAAATTTGTTAGTACTGAAATAAAGGATAGGTAAGAACTGGACAGATATATAATACAGCTTCAGCTGAAAGATTAAATAATATCAAATACTGATTTACTTTTATGATAAAAAAAAGTTACAGTATTCATAAAAAGGACGGCTTAATCAATAGTCCTGCAATTACATAAAATAATCAAAACAAAAGCAGGAACTATAAGGTACATCTGAAATTAATCATAATAACTGATGTTAGTTTCACAATCACACTGCCCCAGCCCCAAAATATTCATATTTCTTCATGATTTGCATAATATAATTTGTAATGTTATTTTGACAATATTTCTCATCACTGTATTGCTGTATTTATGCTTTCATTTGTTTTTGTCTGTGAAAGATCTGCACAAGTCAGCTCATCCAGCGAATTGATCTCTAAATATGATACCATTGTCATCATCATTATTATTACTATTATTCTTGTTATTATTCATCATTATCATACAGAACATCTAAATTAAGTGATATAAGTTTAGTTTAAAGATCTAATTTTTATAAGATAGGCATGACACAATTATGTGGTAATATGACCCAGCATAGCCAAGTTAAGATGATTTGAAAGGGGAAATTGACCCTCGCGAAAAGTTTGTTGTAAAAAATACCAGAAAAGAGAAAATTCTAAAAAATGGTGAAGATTTGCGGAAAATCCATTAAAGATTAAGAAAATAATCATGAGAATTCTATAAGCTTTTAATCTGTGATGTCATATACAAGCAACTGCCCCATATGATATGTAAAATAAAATGCATAAATTTCAAATTTTCAATGGTTCATGAGTAAAATTTCTCTTTTAGGAGCAGGTGTGAAATATTTTGTCTTGATATATACTGAAAAAACAATAAAACCCATTGTCAAGTTTTTGAGTCAATGACATTTCATTGATTTGTTCTGACAATAAATTGGACGCTGCTCGCAAATGGTGTCATGATTCAAACATATTAAACTATACTTAACTTTTTCAATCTCGGATTTTCCTCAAACCACCAGTTTTTTTTTTTTTCTGCTTTTTTTACAACAAACTTTTTGTCAGGGTGAATTTTCCCTTTAAATAGTGGCAGTAAACACCGATTTCATGAGAGAGTATGTAAAACCAATTTTAACTGTAACAATATCAAGACGGTAGATTTGGGCCCCATCTTACAAAGATTTACGATTAATCCAATCAATTGTAACTGTGGAAAGCCAGCAACGTCAATATCTAAAATATGTGTTTGATTATAACATTTTCTACTTTGTATATTCATACATTAACTTTTCTTTTTTTTACAATTGACTATGCTTCTCTTTGTTCACAAAGTACATTGTGCAAATTCCCTGAACAAAAAATTATGACACTGATCGATTTCCATACATTTACCATTGATTGAATCAATTGTAACTCTTTGTAAGACAGGGCCCTAGTCTTGTAGCTACATAAAGCGAACTTTGTGAAATCTCGAAATCGAAGCTGAAAAACAATTACACTGAAGATAGCCAACGCAGATAAGCACATGTGGGACAGTATATTATTATCATTACTCAGTTAGATTGGCTGGAATGCCGTGCTTATTTCTCAGCAATTACACATTATCTTCCAGAAACTTTTGGCACATAATTTTTATTTATACATACGGTGCTCATTTTATGATTGGATTCTCTTTGAACACATTTTGAAATCGTAACAATTATTTTTAAATAACAATTCATATTAGAAATAAGTATGTACAAAGTGAGAACATGGGGGTATGCAATCCAGTATCCCATCCCAGCAAACTTTTTATTGTAATCTCCATTTTTTTCATGCTGGGATAAAAGTGATCTTCCAAAATTGCAAGCGAGCATAGCAAGCTAGCACAGCAAGCAATTTTCTTACCAACATAAAATCAAAGTTAGAAATTACACGTTTAATTGTAAAAACAAGTGAAAATTAACATAGTTGTTAAAAAACAAATTCTTGCCTGGTTATTGAAATTACTGATTGCTGTTTTCACAAGAAAATGCACTAATCCTCAGCTCGTTAAGATATCCTACATCTATATTTTTTAGAATTTCTAACACATGAAATCTGAAAGAAAAATGCAGCAATGAATGATAAAATTAAAATACATGTTGCTATTTTTAAGAATAAAATGTGATCAAATAAACGAGACAATAACAAGTATATTCATTGTCATGGTGGGGTTGAATGCAAATCCAAACACAAAGCCTAAACATACACAAATTGGAGTTTGTATAATGGGATCGGTACTAATATTTGAACAGTTAATAATATACAGTATTATACAATAATACAGAAAGACAATATGAGGACTATGTAAGAGCAATCTTAAACAATGATATACACTGTGTATCTACCCTTATAAAAAAAAAATCACCCTGAAAGCTCGGATAGTATAACAAAATGAATTTCCAAAACGATAGCAGAAAATAATAGGCAAACCAGAACAAAAATAAAGCATTTGGATACTTGATACAATGATACCCACCCCATAAAAAAGAAGTACATATGCTTAAGTCACATCTAGCAGATTTTGAAAGACAATAGAGGACACACGTAGATATCTGAAAGTCAAGGAATACAACATAAGTTTTTCCAATATTCAAGGAATTTTAAGATTAAATTAGAACTACATGTATCACTAAAGGTGATTAATACCCCCTCTGTACATTGTTTTACCATGGTAACAGTTTCCAACACATGGAAAATATATCTTGCCTATTCTGACCACAAGACCAATGTGTGAGCTATCATGATAATTGGTTAAAAACTGATGAAGTAGTTAAAACTGCAAGATTTTTGCATAATTTTTGGCATACATGATGTTACCTTGGCAACACGATTACTTTACTGACATATGGAATGAGAATTGGCTGAAAACTGATGAAGTAGTACGAACCGCAAAATTTTTACCCAATTTTGGGCAGAAATTATGTTGTTACCATGCCAACACAATTTCCGACACACACAAAATATATGTGTCACACATCTTTACCTCGATACCTATGTGTGAGCCAAATATCATGAGAATTGGTTGAAAATTGAGAAAGTAGTTCAATGCACAAGATTTTTACCATATTTTTGTCATAATATACCGTTACCATGGCAATGCAATTTCCGACACATGCGAGAAGTATGTCTTGCACATCTATACCCCAACACCAATATGTGTTCCAAGTTTGATGAGCAAGATTTGCAACGGCCAATGTATTGGCCAATGAAAAGTGTGCTCTTGACCCGATTAAACCAATTCTTATTTTGAAACCTATACCATTTTAAAGCATACATGTACATATTCAAATCTATCATGATATAAAAATCATTTAGACTCACACAAAAGTGCACAAAATAACAACTTTTGTCAGGTAAAAAGATATATTTTGTAGCATGTTTTAGATCAATATTTTTACCTACATTGCAAAATCATTACATAAATTCAAACACATGACCTGAAAGAATGATTCTTCCGCTTTACAATGATACCAAAATCATGAAATTTGATGTATACATGTACTTAGAGCAGCAATGACAGAATTAATTGACGTTAATGTCATATTGAACACATTTTGTCTTGTGATAATTTTTGTTTATCTTAATATGTCATGTACCATATTTGTTGCTTTACTGTATTATGTTTTGTTGTTATATTCCACACTATACTTATTCCTTATGATTTCAATCTTTTATATTGTAAAAACTTTTTGTAATTCGGCTCTGTGCTGCGATGGAAGTTTTTATCTTAATAAACCATTTTGAATTGAATTAAAACCTCTAGGTGTTTTGATCCGCATCAAGCGCATTAAATATTGCAGAACCTCTCTAGTCATGAATATCACTTGAAAGAAAGAAGCAGCTACTTATTGTTTGAGGACCTGCCTACTGACTGGCTATGCTGTATAAATATTGAATATGACATATACTAGAAATTGAGCTCATGTGTCATCCACTCACAATCATACACAAGTAGAGTACTGAAGTGTCACGTCATCCATTTTCCAATTTCGCATTCTGACATTTTTGATACCATATTTGATATTTATGATACCATTGGCATCAATGTATTATTGGCCTGATTGTAAATGTTATGAACCAGGCCAACAATACATCAACTTCCATCGGGATAATTCTGTAATTCATGAGGTCATATCTTGGGTCCTCATGGACCGATTCCCACCAAATTTGGGATGTGCAGGTATTTCATCATGCTCTACCGAACTATGACCTAAAAAAATGCTGAAAAGCAAAAAAGATTTTTTTGTGAGGTTATCACTTTGGAACAATGTTAATTGTGATAAACCTTTTTCTCAAAAGAACACAAATATTCGACATTATCCATTCACACTAATAAGAACAAGATATAAAAGTGTTTTGATTGAGAAAGATGAACAAATGAATTTTTCTTGCTGCTTATGGACCAGAATCCTCTATTCTGGCTACCCCCCGACCACCTTTTCGGGGGGGGGGGGGGGCTCATGGGATGATGGCAACAGCCAGAAGTCTCCTCTGTCATCCATGACTTGATGAAAATCCCAAAAGGTTTTCTGCATGTTCAATATTTCAGATAAAGGATGATAAGAAGCGAGTTCATAGATGATACACTCTGAGCATGTGCACTTGAAAGTCACATTGATTGATACAATCTATTGAATTCAGAGCTCGAAAGTTGAAAGTTTACAAAACCAACAATGCAATTTGAGATCCTAGTTGCCTAGCAAAACTCCATCAAACAACCCTTGTGCATGTGTCTCCCGTTCCATACATATCCCCTTTCTTTGTGATGAAGTTGATCCAATTGTTCACAAAGCCGTGATCTAGCTCCAAGAGGCGTTCCTTGCCGCCCGGCTGTCGAGGAAGTAGCTTTCTTTCCCGGTACGTCCAGTTGTGCGTGATGAGGAAGCACTGCTTAAGAAGAAGGGCCATCACCGCAGGGCATACCACCGCACCATACAGGATGCATACAAAGATGATAGCCAGTCTGGAGGATAAAAATGACAAAGACCATGGTACATGTAAGATTAAAGGTAAAAGAAAGTAGTTGCAGCAAACAATTATTTAATGAGAAAGTCTTCAAAATCAAGGTTAAATACTACCATATCATCATAGATCTAGTTTTGGTACACTGAAATTAACTTACCTTTATGAAATCATGGAATCTTAGCTGAAAACCGATGATTCTGATGATCACTAACACAAAAAGGCATATGTGGGACAGTATTAATATTGTTTGGAAAGATACCCGACATATTATGGAATTCCTTGCTAATTTTTCAGCAATTACACATTTTTTTTTTCCAGAGCCAGAAATGGCACATATTTTTTAGTAATACATTCAAAACCTGGGTGGTCATTTTATCGGATTCTGTTCGAACTCATTTTGAGTTACCACAACTGGTAATTATCTTTAAAGAGATGAATAGCATTGATAAGATGATGACACCAGCTAGAGCTAGTTGCCTTTTCATAGGCACTGTCACACAATGAGGTTTATGTCTAGTTCTAATGTCACGCTTCACGTTGCCTTTAAAATTGTTGTCCAAATTATGGAGTAATCGCAGTGATCATGTCAGATCGTGAGGTCGTTTTATTGTAGAAAATGTTTTGGATGGCCCAAAACTGTTCAAAATCGTCAAGGATCACACAACATTCGAAACGAGGTATTAGAAATAAAGTTTAAGAATATCATGTATCGACAGATGACCTCCTATTAAAGGGGAATCCAACCCAAATAAAAACTTGCTTTTATGGGAAAAAGAAAAATCAGACAAGTTGATAGGTGAAAGTTTGAATATCGGACAAACAATTAGAAAGTTATGAATTTTTAAAATTTGTAAATATTGGTAATCTCTATACCCATGGAGACTTCAAATTGGCCGCATTTGTGATCATAGTGACATAGGCCTTCTCTTCCTTGTACTCAAATACATAAAATGGCTAAAATTTCATTTTTTTTTCTCAAAAGTTTTACTTCAAGTTCAATTATGTTTTTCTTCCATGGGGACATAAAACAATACACTACCTGGTTTATATTTAGATTATTGCCCAAGGGAAATGGGTACTTAGCAGAAAACCACAAATCCCTAATAATTACATGTACGTACATGGTCTATGGGAAAGTTGTCCTTGCCCCTTGTAATAATTTACTTAACCAGTTGCTAATTTGAAATCTACAGTCTTATACCCCTTTCATAAACCCATCCTCCAATTATCCGCCTAAGAGTAATTATGCGGATAATTCAATAAAAATTGCATTCACAAACTCGAAAATAATCCGCACTATTTTTTTACGAGCGCCCGACCTGAAAAGGCGGATAATTATCATGGCAACTGCACACACCCCCTCCGATGGGGTTGTGTTGGAAAAGGGTGACCTTGTGACCGCACCATGGCAATTATCCGCATTATTTTGGAAATGCGTTCATAAAGTCAAAATCTGGTCCCGATGCCGCTATTATGCGGATAATTGAAGCATCAAAATAATGCGGATAACTCTGGTCCCGCTCCGTTCTTACGACCAAATTATGCGGATATTATCCGCATAATTGGGTTTATGA
Organism: Lytechinus pictus; assembly: GCF_037042905.1. Taxonomy (NCBI): domain Eukaryota; kingdom Metazoa; phylum Echinodermata; class Echinoidea; order Temnopleuroida; family Toxopneustidae; genus Lytechinus; species Lytechinus pictus. The sequence continues at coordinate 37,799,651 of NC_087252.1, forward strand.
AAGGGGTATTAGGGATCTCAATTTTACTAAAAGCAGCCATAACTTTCTTATTGTTTGTCCGATTTCTTTCAGACTTTCGCCATTCTGTTTTATTTACTTAATTCTCCTTTCCAACACAACATTTTATGACACATGCTGGATTCCACTTTAATACAGACCTGTGTATAAAAAAATATTACTACGGGTAAACGATAAGATGACTTCTTACTCTGGGTCATAATAGATGATCTCCAATATTCCATAGAAACTTGCTTCATCATGAGTGACTTCAAAGAGATAGTAAGATCCCCTTAAAACTCCCCAGAAACCACCGACGACGAATAGGATAAGGGTGACGATGAAGGACCGGTGGTTATCTCTGCCAATACAGACATCAAGCCTGAGAATTAAAAAAAAACGATTTTGTTAAAATATTCACCTCCATCTCTGCTTCATTAATTTTTCTTGTTTTGTTTTAAATAACTTTTTATCTGGCTTGGGTTCCCCTGAATTAATGATCAATTTGCTGGATCTTTTAAAAGTAAAGTTAAAGGTCATGTCCACCCAAGAAAAAATTTGATTTGAACTGATAGACAAAAACACACTAAAAATTTCATCAAAATCGCATGTAAAATAGTTATGACATCTTAAAGCTTTGCAAATTTTTACAAAATAGTTAGACATGTATGCACAATTCAGTGACATGAGAGAGTCGCTAATGTCCCCCACTCACTCACTCACTTTTTTTTTATTACTTTACATAACTTTCTTATTTTACACCCGATTTCAATGACATTTTTCAGTATTATGCTTGTTGGATTTTTCTCTCTATAGTAAAATCAACTTTTTGTTGGGGAGGACTTGTCCTTTAAAAGCAAAAAAAGAAATCTGTATTTACCAAACACAGTGGTGGTCCAACCGATGTACACAGCGGTCACAGATCTTACAATGGCCCGCTCTGGCTGGCTTCACGATCAGACACGCAGCACACCAATCCGAGGATCCCTGCATCTGATTGGTCAGTTGTTCCTCTTTCTCCTTATTCTGGCCAATCGGTGGTCCCCTTTCATTGCTCTTGTGGAGATGTGTGAGACGGGAAGAGGCTTGTCCCTTTGTCTCTTCTTCATCTCTCTGACAGCTCGTTCCCGAAGATTCCTGACGACATTTGACAAACCCAGGTGCCACCTTGGTCGACGCAAAAGCTCCAAAGAAGAGTAAAAGGTTCATCGAGACGCAAGCAAGCTCAATGACTGTGGCATCCGTCACGAGAATGACAAAGGAAGAGAACAAAGTGAATATAGAAACCAAAGTCACGCTCATGAAGAATTTCGTCCTTTGCTTGCGTCTGAGGATTCGTAGAGAGTAGAGTATGGCACTTAGCGGTACGATCATGAAAGAATAGACGGTATATTCGAGGCACCAGGATGCGACATAGAGCCAACAGGGTATTGCGATGAGAGGAAGGAGAGCGGACATGTCGAGCAGGTCATCAATACGCTGCGCCCCTTGCCCTAGGAATGTTGGGATACGTACACGGTCGAGGATCGTTTCCTTGACAGAGGCTAACCTAGCTCTGCCAATAGTCCTCCCTGTGAATAATCTATAAAGAGGAACGGAGATAGAAATATAAGATAATAAAAACAAGGCATAAGCTATTTTGTGTCTCGTCCACTTATGAAAATAACCAGAAATATCGTGATTTGCGAGGGCATGCAACAGAATCGTATCAAAACTTCATTGTGAAATAACTGGGATGTAAACATTTGTCATAAGAGTCTTGCACGTAAATTTTAATGTTGACCTCAAAATGAACTTTGATCTTACCATGTGACTTCCGAACACAATAACATGCAAGTCTCCTAAGTACACCTACATCCCAAGTTTGGTATAAAAGTGACTTTCGGTTGCAGAGTTGTGTCATAACATTGACCTCAAAATTACCATGTGACCTCTGATTGTGCTATGACATGCAGATCTCCTCTATACATCTACAACTTAAGTTTCGGTGAAAAGTGACTTACGGTTTCGGAGTTGTGTGTAAATAAGAGTCTTGCATGTAAACTTTAACGTTGACCTGAAAATGACCTTTGACCTTACCATGTGACCTCTGACTGCAGCATAACATGCAGGTCCCCTTAGTACATCTACTATCCAAGTTTGGTTGAAAATGGACTCACGGTTGTGGAGTTATGTGTCATAAGAGAGTCTTGCACATAAACTTTAACATTGACCTGAAAATGACCTTTGATGACATGCAGATGAAAACATATACTGTCAGTCTGCAAGTCCATAAGTTAATGAGCAAGATTTATCCAAGTCCTCTCATGGCTGAATTTGTATCCCTGCAAAATCTTGTGGATCATGAGACATTCTTTCTCAAAGAATTTAACCATTTTCTGCTAGAGTAAAATTGATTATTTTTGTACCATAGGAAAGAGTAAACATTACTCTTTTATATTGGTTATTTCTTTTGAATAAAATATATCAATGATACATTTTTCAGTCTAGATCCAGATGCCAGAGGAGGTTTGATGAATTTTAAGAAAATATTGTGTTTGATATGATTTACATGTGATTCATTTAAAGTTTTCCGAAACTTAGATTCTTCACGAGATCACTGACTGAGCTTAGACTTAGTTAAAGGGGAAGTTCACCCTGACAAAAGGTTATTGTAAAAATAGCCAAAAAACAATCAAAAGAATGTAATTGGCAAAGGTTTGAAGAAAGTCCATCAAAGACTAAAAAAGCTGGCATAGGCCCCCTATTAGAATTTTAATTATTGGATTTGTGACTTCATAATGCAAGCAGCTTTCCGACATATCGACTGGTAAAAAATCATTGAAAAAATGAAGTGTCATTTTCTCAGTTAAAATGTTAAGTCACCAAACATCTGATGGTTCCAAATATCGGACGAAAATGACTTCAACTCCCTCCCCATAACTACAGGGACCCGCACGGGCAGGGGACTTGCATGCATTAGATACATGAACATACCTGCTATTGAACTGCACACACAGTAGATCCAAGTTGCCGCTCAAAAAAAATATTCCGGGCAGGTGTTTCATAAAGCTGTTCGTAAGTTCAGAGCGACTATAAGAACGACTGGTGATCCTTTCTTGTGGTAAATGGTACACACCATTGGCAATGATTTAGCGCAAAAAAGGATCACCAGTCTTTCTTACAGTAGCTCTTAACTTACAAACAGCTTTATGAAACGGCCCCCAGGGGTTAAATCTAGGGGTAAAATCCATGATTTTGACTTCCAGAGATTCTTATGACCCTCGCTAATTATGGACTCCAAAAGATCGATGACAAAAAAATCTCTTAAGGGGGAAGTGACTTCCGCTAGAAATATCGCCGCTGAGATCGCATGTGTTCGATTTATCGCAAAACAATCTACAATGGCCGCCGCGGGGGTTCCCCATGGCGGGAAATTTGACACCCTTCCAAATATGGCACTATCCCAAACATGGGACATATCGGCCGATTGAATTGGAAATAATTTATGCGTGCTGTTGACGCGCGCGCGCTCGTTTTCAGAATGAAGTCGCGCACAGCTGAGTGAAGACGTCCAATGTTCAGAGCCGAAAGAGGTCCGTTTGGTAAGTAAATTATCATTATTTACCGATTTCTATATCAAAATTAATGATAGTAATAATTAAAATCGGCATTTGCGCAACTATGAGTGAGAAACGAAGGAAGGATTCTAGACTGGTCCTTATGTACAAGCTGCACCACAATCTTGTCAGCTTCCCAGTGGAAGAATACATCACCCCACTCACTGGATCAACAAGAACTCGATCGCAGCAACAAGGGAATGGCTACCAGCTACCACACTGCAGGACAGAGCACCATCGTCAATCCTTCTTTCCGAGGACGATCAAGGCATGGAATACTCTTCCTCCCAACAAAGTCAATGCCTCTTCTCCAAAAGCCTTCCGCCTGAGACTGGCGAAGGCCAGAGCTAAATCAGATGGGACTTTTTACTTGCACCTGTACAGTGTATATATTTTGCACTGCACACCTAAACCTGGCCATACACACATGCCAAATAAACCATCTGCAAGAATCTTCAATCCTGAAGGAGGCAGATTTAACCTGAAAAAGAACTAAAATAAATTATTTTATCAACAATTAAGCAATTATTTTAGGGTCTAGAGCGTGATTTAAATCGACAAAATTGATTGCGGCGCACAACTCTATAAACTGTTACACGTCCGATATTTGGAAACTGCATCCAAATTTTGGCAAAAAAAACAAGCTTCTGGTAGTAAGTAAATAATTTCCGTTTACCAAACTATTTCAATTTTATTCTTTTATAAATGACATTAATATTCAGCATTTCTACTACGGAAATAAACATGATTTTTATTTGATTCAATCACTGTATTTTTGTTTTGGGCCAATTAAATTTGGGCACTTTAGTTACTCTACCTTCATATTATCAATACAAAATTCATTATTGCGCTCCTAAAAAGAAAGAGTCATCAGGAACCATTAAAAATTAATGCATTTTACAATATCCCTGGCCCTAGCATGTGGGACTCGGCAGCTGCTATCAGCTGCTCGGCAGGCTACACTCACTCACAAATCAAAATGGCAAATCTTCAAATTGTAATAACTTTCTTAAAAATGAAATTTTAATGGATTTATCATTTACCTCACATGCACACCACAACCAATATTTCTTTTATAATTTTTTCTGCTATTTTTACAACAAACTTTTTGTCAGGGTGAACTTCCCCTTTTTAGTTTAAGTTAGAGCAGAGTTCCAGCCCCAGGCTCAGCTCAGCCTCAGCTCAGCCTCAGAGTCCGCCGAATCTCGGGCGCGCGGTGGAGCGACTAACAACGCCTGGCAAAGTCTCGAGCGGTCGTGAGGAAATAAATAAAAAAAATCACCTGTCACACGACTCATCCAAATCTTCACAATCACAAAACATGGCCAGTAGATGACTCCTTTCTCCCTTTGCGTCGATATATTCACAACAACAGAGAGGGTCTCCTATTTCGTCTTTCTTATCCATGATCTTCGAGCTAGTTTATATTTTATTCAGAGCAAAGATGCCGACGCGATGTAGGGTACTTCTCATATCGCAAATAAAAACTGAGAAATTTAGATTTTGATAAGGATGTGCTGATTTGAGTAGGCTCGTTTTCCGACTAGATCTAGTTAGACCTACATAAGCAAGAGTTTTGGTTTATGACATTCTTTACGCAATACCCCAAAGTTTTAACTAATTGACAGATGTACTGTATACAATTTGGAATATGTTTTTTTTTCCGGATAAAAACACATTCCAAATTCATGATTAAAAAATCAATCAAGGCTTGACTTATTTGACCAAATTCTCCATCCCGATATCTCAGTCATCTTTCTCTGGTTCAATTTTAAATTCTATATTTGCTTTTTAATAATCTGTTCAAACAATGAAAAGGAAAAAAAAGAAAGTAAAATAGAAAAAAAAAGGATGAAGGGAAAGAAGCTTTTCATCCTCTCAAAGAAGGCTCCAAATTAAAGCAGTGGCAAAAATAGTCATTTTTTGACTGGTTGCCAACACCAAAAGACAGGGCAGCGTGAGCCTGTAGTCCAAGTTAGGGTGGGGAGTTACAAATTGATGCAGGGGTTCGAGGTTCAAGACCCGGTCACGTCTTTCGGATAGCGACGTTAAATGTTGATCCCAGACGTAAATCATGTCTGATTGATACACATCTGAGGAAAACTCATTTACACACACACACACCCTCACACACATAAGTCGCCCACATTGACAGTATCTCACATGCAGTTGCCTGCAGCAGATTACGCAGGTCTAATTTGCTCGAAGAAAATTTTTGAAAATGCTCACAACTTTGCTGTGGGCAATTGCCCCTCAAATCACCCACAATGCTTGCATGGAACGATGTGACAAGACCTTAAAGTCATGCATAAATTCATTACAGCTATATGACAAATCACAATGGGTAATGTAAATTATCATTGTTTGAAAAGTATTATAATGCACAGAAATTACACTCACACAAAAGATAGTAAATTGTTCAAAAAACACTATCAACCTTTTAATTTGCCTCAGAATAAGAATAAATATGATCATAACTCATTTGAATATATTCCTATTTTGACAAAATACACATAAAAGTACAGTTCACACAAAAACAGATAAAATAACAGCACTTACAAAGGAGATCTATCAATACGAGACAAACAACTGAGATTATCTGATCATAGAGAGAAATGAATAGAAACACAAATTATTTACAAGAGTGAAGTTTCACCACTCTATAAACATTAAATCTCAGTCTCTATATTATGGCAATACAGACATATCTTTATCTACTAAACTCTAAAAGTACTTTATTTGCATTGACAATTCACATATCTAATTAGCAGGAAACTTAGAAAGGGAATAACTTTCGTTCCTGGCGTAACAACACAAGCGCCATGAGCGCCCAGCTGAGGCGGATACCGGCGCTATACAAGAACCCATCATCATCATCATCACAAACAAAAAATGCACTTTCTAAATACTTCATCACAAATGAACATTACACCATATTTTATCAGGTTTAAAGGAAGCGCTAAAATACTTGAAACAAGGAATACAAAAATAAAGCAGACAACCGCTTTAATTTTGAAAGTTCATCAGTTACTTACAAAAGAAATTAATTCTGTTAAAATACAAAGTCTGGTGATTTGGCAACTGTGTCCTTAGCATGAATACAAGCCTGTTTCCCCAAGGTAATATCAACTACAGAATCATATACAGTGTACTGTACATAAATATTTGTGCATTCAGGATTTTTTCCTTTAATTTCTAAATAATCTGTCTTTTCTGCATTTCAACACTTGAGAGAACTTTAATAATGCTGAAAACAAAGAAGGAAAAATTCATGAGAATATTCAGAAAATTTCAAGAATTGCACAAACTCCAATACGGGCATAAGTTTAATTTAGTAGTAATGATAAAATAAAATAATAATAAAAAAAAACAAGCATAATGATAATAACAATAATAGAATACAGATGGGGGAGGGTGGTGCCAGGGTCGCTCCAAAACCAAGCCCAAATATTTTTTTTAACACAGATTGATGTTGCTTTAAATCTTCCAGGCACAGAGTTGGAAAATAATTTGGTGGTAACTCTGTACACTGAGATCGGTTACGAAACAAGACCTGATCAAACACACAAATAAAAGTTACTATTATGGCAACTGTACCATCTTATAGTATACAAATGGTGCACAGATGTAAGTGCAACGGTAGATTTTGTGAGCATACTGTAAATATGGAACTGTTAAACCCACGAGGTGCAGCAGAGTGAATTTAGACTAGTTTCCATAGTAACCGCATGCTCACTAGTCCTATCGAAATTTTTTCACATCCATGCATAGGTAAGTACCGACGCATGGCTAGCCATGCATCCAGTAAATTTGCCATGCATAATTAGTGGTTGATCACTCTACCATGGTAGTTACCATTGGATGGCAAAAGATCCCATAAAACATATTGCAACTTTTATGCAAAAGGCCCCTGTACATTCTTATCCAAACTTGGGCCCCTTTTCATAAAACCTGTTACAACAAATTCCCAATAACAGTTTAAAGCTACTAAAATCATTCGATATGATTGGCTGATAAAGAACTTGGTATAGAAATTGTGCATTTGCTATTATAACAAGTCTTTATGAAACCCAAACTAGTTATTTTGAAGATGCTGTGGTCATTGAAATGATTTAATATCAAATCAAGGCAATGCAAAATGGTAGCGAATGTCAACATAGGAGGACAGCAATACTAAAGGCTAAAGAACTGCCCATCAGACAGCTCAAACTGAATTTAATGAATACCAAGATCATACACACAAAGAAATGTGGCTTCCGTTTAATAGGAATGTTTTGAAAACTGAAATGTTTGTAATATTACAATAGATACAAGGAATAACTATGTACAATTAACAATTTAAAAATATCAAATTCATAAATAACCTCTTACACTGTGATTTTGTCTCAGCTGAACGAAAATACATGGCATGTTGAAATTCATTGATTGTACAAACAAAGTCGATTATTATCTAAAATTCGAAATTATATTCAACATAGTGATTTAGTCCTTTCCTTAATGATGTTGAAAAATAACAGGTACACAGAAAACTGCAATCAAGTTCCCTTCACAATACCAATGCAGTGTAATAGCAAAGAACACCATTCCGGAAAAGAAAAAGGAGGAAAACCTAGATAAAAAAAGGGGGTTCCAAGCCAACAAATTAAAAGAAAAATGCTTCTGATTCAGGCTTGAATTTTAAATCAACCCAGCAAGGTGAAATCTCAAAGGGATGTCTTGAAATTGGGCAGACCCCAATTTTTTCAGAAACGTCAAAGTCTGAACATTAAGGAAAGAGTGAATCAAGTTCGATTTCTATCAGACGAAAAATAAAAATGGATCCCCTTGATCCTACTTAATCGAAGGAGGAACACAAAAAGTGAAACATATGATACATATACATGAAATGAGAACCAAAATCCTTTCTGCAATGTTAATATGTTTTACTCCAATTGACTACATCGAAGTAATCAAGTTTGAGGGTTTCCATGACAAACAGTTCAACAGAAAATGAATATATTACTCGGGGTTTCAAATATCTACATGTATGAGACACAGTTGAGTATGCATAAGTCAAACTTCTGTATGTTAAAAACCTCACCAAAGTGACAGTAATTTTGCATATTAGGGTACACTTCATAAAGATTTACTTCAACAGCAACATTGCTATCATAGTAAATACCATGGTAACAGGGCTCAGCAGCCAATCAAAATCAAGGTTTCCACGGTAGATACCTTAATTATAAAGTTACCATAGGTGTCAGTCTTTATGAAATGGTTCCAAGATTATGCAAAACATGTTATTGACCGTTTCTAAGTTGAATTTCGCATAAATCCAACATACTTCTGAGGTCCCCAAGAGACTTGACCTAGGCATACTCAGTTGTAAATTCACTAACATATCACTACAAAAGCTGCATAGACATCAAGTACAACAACAACAACTTGAACTATTCAGCACTGAGGTAAAAATATCTAGCACATAGTACTTCTATATAATTCTTTGTAGACTCTGCTAGAAATGCTCTTATAACAGCACAGCTTTATTGCTAAAAAATTAAAAGTGAACAACTATTATATCTATGAGCACTGTATATTTCATTTTTAACGTTGTCCTGAGAGTTTGTGCCTCCTGCGCGACCTGGAGGTCAAAGGTCACAGGGTAGGAGTCAAATAACCTTCCTCTTTGGTTGTTGAAATGATGTCAACAATTGGGTGTCATTCAAGCACATATTCCTGGGCTACTGAAACCTCAAAGAAGGGAAGTCGCTTCAAATACGTTGGGAGTTTTGTCAAGTTAAAGTCAAAATAGTTATATTCAGAGCATCCCACTACCAGGAACAAAACCACCTCTGCCCAAGATGAATGGCTGGAAGAGGTTAAGAAGATAACACTTTGGCATTTCCTGAAGGGGCCCTGGACCACTTGGGAATACAGTCAACCAGTCTGAGCAGACACCCGCCAATAGACAAAACATGTCTTCAGAGTAGACCTACTTTAGTGGCGATCAAAGCTGTCTTCCACTTGACATGAATATGTGTCATAGAGCTTGACTAGGAAGGCCTGTCTCTAGTGGCCTATTTTTCTGTTTCCCGATTATGGGCTTAATAGACAAGTTTGATTGTATTCTGCACTTTAAGTCGGTCTCCATCACAGACTAAAGATGCTTACTGGTGACACAGTTGTACATGGTGGTCTTTTTCACATCGACTGGCACTCTGGCAGACTAGATAACGACGATGTTGTCTCCGTTGAAAGTCAAGCTTTTTGGAACAATATGCAGCATAATAAGGTGTAGCAGAACTTTTTTTTAAACAATCTGCAGCATAAGGTGTAGCAGAAGTTGTTTCCATCTTCCCTGCTTCAGTTCTGCTCACCTAGTTGGGTTCCCTTGACCTGGAGGGAGTCTTGGCCTCTTCCATTGGGAATGTTTATTGCAGAAAACTCCTACGGCAAATGTTTCTTGGAACCATAAGTGCAGGATTTCTACCCCTCTTCAAGGAAGAATTTGCAGTCGGAGAATGTTTTTTCCTTTTGTGCAGACAGCAACTCTACAAAACGTGGCTTCTCAACAGAGGTGTATGCACTAGTTGAGGCACTTCTGGCATTTCCTGGAGCCACAACTGCAAGGTATTTTTGTCTCTTCGATCAGGAATCTGTCATCATCTAACCTTTCGTACTATCAGCACTTCTGCAAGATGGAGCTTCTAAACGAGGTTTTTTTTTTCTTCACTAGTTCAGGTACTTGCGACATTTCCTGGCCCCGCAATTGCATGGGATCTTCACTTCTTCGATTGGGAATTTGTAGTCGTACGTCAGCTCCTCCCCTCTTGCGATGCGTCGGCTGGCGAAGATGATGATGTGCTTCTGACCTCCGATCTCGATCACTCGGGAGAAACAATTGGGCTGAAAAAACAAGATAGGATGAAGAACATTTATTTACTCTTCTGAACTTGGGCACAGGCATGGTGATCTGCAAAAATTATAATTCCCTTAACCCTATCTAGGCAGAGGGGAGTGCCTCAGAGCCTACCGCCCGGCCATATAATCTCCCAAAATATCCCGGCCTAGATAGGGTTAAAGTAAAGTACTTTACGCCCCAAAACTGTATGTGGTCTCTCATTGACTGTGTGTTATGAAAAGCTAGTCTTGGAATATAGGGTGAACTGCGGTCAAAATGATTTTGAACATTTTTTGTTCTCATTGTGAATGGTCTGCTGAATCCAAATAAATGACTTGCAGGCAAACTTGGGACAAGCAAATTAAAGTGTAGGAGATTGAATGGTTAGCAGTACTTACATCACATGAATGGTTGATAAAGCGAGCTGCATTGCCGTGGGTGGTAGCATCAACAACATCAAAATCATCAATACGGAACATGTAACATCCAATACCCTGGAGAGACAGAGAGAGAAAAATGTCATTTTTATTCCATCAAGTGCAGCACCAGCAGTACAGGTATCCATCAAAAGCTAAGTTTTCTTTTATGACTCCAGTTTATATGAATGATCAATGTCGTAAGATATTGTTAACCCTCTATATTGGGATCACAGTCACAATGTTCACAAACAAGACAGTTTGGGTGTTTGGAAAAAAACTACACTCCTTCTCCTGCTGTTCAAGGTCTGAAGCAATAAGACTTCACTCACAAGCTGCGATTGAAGCGTGATTTTCATTCCGCTACCAATACATTAGAAGCCAATCAGGGTCCGATAACACAAAGGTTAGCGATTAATCGTATGCTTGATTTTCACAATCGACTGTACATAGTAATCAATGCAATCTATCGTATATAGAAATGTTCTACGATGATTGCCCAGCTTTATCTTACGGGCCCCTGGGGGCCCAGCTTAACGCACACTTTAACGCCTTGGACGAACACCCTTTTTTTGCCATTCGATTGTTCACCAGGGTACAAATAGTTTGAACAATAAAGATTCCTGGATTATCAGAAATCACAAAAAATTGACATATTTGCATGACCCACCAGTGATCACACATAATGACAGAGCTGACTCGGTGAAATGTTGGAAAAGGTTGAATACTTTATGGAATTGCATCACTGTGATTAGAGGTGTGCTTACCTTGCTCTCATAATATTTCTCTCTCTTATCGGTAAGAATTGACCTGATGACTGTACCGCTGTACTCAATCACCATCTCCCCAGCCTCAATGGGGCGGCGACAATATAGACCACGCCCATGGATACCAGACCTGTTTTGGGACAGGTAAATGATATTGAGAATATGAAATTAAGAGGTCAGATAAGGATGTATGAAACCTAGCTTGTAAATGTAGCTGCATGTTTCAAAGGGTTACTGTCTACCTTAATTGATCTCCGCAAAAATCTTGAGACTACCGAAAGATCATGGAAAGACTAATAATAACTTTGAAAGTTCACTAAAAGACTGCTGAAAGACCATCAAAAGACTATTTTCCTGTAAGACTGCTGAAAGACTGTTTTGAACCATTTCAAAAAGTTTTGGAGATCATGAAAACCACTGAAAGAACCATCAGGAATCGTGAAAGACCTCAGAGATCTTTGAAAGTTCGTAGAAAGAGCTTTGAAAGATCACGCAAGTTTCATGGTCTTACAACAGTCTTTCAGAGGTCTTGCTCTCTGTGGAATGGGGGTTGCGACTGTGTATGCATCATGGCCCTAGGAAGCAGGGATGCCGAAGCACTCCCAAGATTTACCTTGGGGGTGCTCTGTGTATTATTCTCCATTAGCGGCATCCCCTGGAATTCTGGTTGGTATGCTAAATAGCAGAAATAAAACCAAACTCACCTTCATTTTATAACAAAACCCTTTTCTCTTTTTTTTTTTTTTTTTGGCTTGTCAAATTTTTCCTGGACCAAAATGACCTACAGTTTGGAGCAAATCCTTTTTTGGGGTTTGTCAAATTCAAACCAACACCCCTGTGAAATCAATCATTTCCAGGGCACTGGAAGCATACCTTGGACCTCTCTGCTTAATACACAGAAGCTATCCTAGGCTATTTATTGTAAATATGCTGGCATTCAACCACAAGTATATTCTCTTATAATTTACCTGTATACACCGACGGCTTCCTTAGCTGTTTGCTTCAGATGTCTGAACCTCATCGCCATGGGCAGATCCTGAAGGCTAGTCGCTCTCCTAATATCAAAATATAAATCAAATTTAAAGGTCAAGTCCCCCAAGGAAAAATATTGATTTGAATAGAGAAAAATCAAACTAGCATAATGGTGAAAATTTCATCAAAATCGGATGTAAAATAAGAAAGTTATGGCATTTTAAAGTTTCGCTTATTTTTCACAGAACAGTGATATGCACAACTCAGTGTCATGCAAATGAGTCAGTCGATGATGTCCATCACTCACTATTTCTTTTGTTTTTTATTGTTTGAATTATACAATATTTCATTTCTAACAGATTTGACAATAAGGACCAACTTGACTGAACCATATAATATTAAACAATGCTAATCCCACATGTTCAGGGAGGAATTAATCATTGTTTCACGTGACAAAGAGGAGAAAATCAAAATATTTCATACTTTAAAAAATAAAATAAAAAAGAAATAGTGAGTGGTTGCATCATCAGTCTCCTTATTTGCATACCGACCAGGATGTGCATAAAACTGTTTTGTGAAATTAAGTGAAACTTTAAAATGTCATTACTCTCTTATTTTACATCCAATTTTGATGAAATTTTCAGTGTTATTCTTGTTGAATTTTTCTCTTTTTATTCAAATCAACTTTTTGTTGGGGCGGACTTGTCCTTTAAAGGGAATATTGCACCTTGTTAGCAGCTGATTTGAAAAAAATTCTCAAACTATTAAAGATGAAACACATGTATGAGTGCATGTATTTGTCCTTAAAAACCCTGAGACACAGCACAATAAAGGATGAAAACGATAATTTAGACACAAGTAGCAATTTATTTTCCTGATTTTGATAACCGTGCATTTGATGAAGAGTTACAACTACAGTAACATTGCTATCACAGCAACTACCATGGTAACAGGGCTCAGCAGCCAATCAAAATCAAGGTTTCCACGGTATCCCTTCCGAAAAAGGGGGTCATCAAAGTGGCGCGTCCCCGTACCACCGATGTACGTGAGTGCCCCCCCCTCGGACTTTATCTAAATTTACCTCGATGATTTATGCTGGATGTCGGAGGACTCGTCCTGCTGCTCAACCTCACTGAAGATCGGTCGGTTACGATGATGAGAAGCGAGGAAGTTAAAGATGTCAAAGGTCGAAGTTCGCTTGAAGACCTCTGCCCTGGCACAGCCGTGGGGGTTAACTGGAGGCTCCTGATAGAAAAAAACATACAAAAATGATATAGCAATATAGTCTATAGTATATATACATTACACAAAATCAAATGTAGATTGTGTCTGATGACCCCAGTAAGAACTGTTTCGATACGATGCATGCTACCTTTTATTCAACTGAGCACTACGTGCATGTGTATTTTTATCCAGTATTTCTCGCTCGTCTTTTCTACTCTGGAGCTTTTCTTATTCTTCCTTTCTGTCCTATCTTCTCACTTCCCAACAAAAATGAATGTAGAATGTGTCTGATAAATTCAGTAAGAATTGTTTCAATGCTTTATTTTATTTTACTGAGCACTGTGTAAATGTACATCTTCATTCAGTCTTTCTTGTTTGTCATTTCTGCTCTGGAGCTTGTTTTATTCTTCATTTCTTTCCTATCTTCTCACTTCCGCTTTTACCTTGCTTCCCAACTTCTCTTTACTAATTTGCCCTTACTCCAAGTCTATTGGTCCAACCCTGTGTTCTTCTCTTGTATCAATGTCTATTCTTGTATCAGGATACCTGGCCCGTAGAGCTGCTCAAGGATATAGATAATGACCCCCCCCCCCCTTCGGCTATACAGGGTTAAGATTGCATAATAGCCTTAAAACGGACATACTGAAGCTTTTCGACATGCACTCATTGGAGTAAAAATTGCATGAATGACTATAACGCTGGGGAGAAAAACAATATATAATCGAACCGAAATAGACAATGGCAGGCAGTGATTGGCTGTCAAGTAAACAAGTTAGGCTTGGTAACAGCCGTATATTGAAGCGAAGCAACTAAAATAACGCAAGGGTTCTTACGAACTCCTTCTGGCGGCACAAAATTGGGTCTGTTAGCTGGATATACGCTGCCTCCAGCATGCGCAACTCCTTGCTCGGCTGAGCACCTTAAACCAAGATGAACAGTATTGTTCAGCGCACGCTTGGTTGCTCAGCAAGTGGTTAGCAATAGCCGAACTACTACCACCGTCCGTCGCAGTACTAGCGGTACGTTTTCTGCATGCACGCGGAGGTTGTGAACGCGCGCTAATTCGACATGGTTAAGATTGCTTTCAAACAATCTGAAATGCCATGTTGATTTTTGGGAATCCCCCATTACTCACATCATCTTCTGGTGTTTCCTCGTGCTTGTGGAACTTGAACTTGTAATTATGGCAGTTCCCTGCTCCATAGAGCTGCTCAAGGAGATAGATAATGGCTTCGTGTGTGATACCAAGCACCTTCATTCCTTTCACGCCTAAAGAGAGGAGAGAACATGGAGAAATAATGAGAAAGAAAAAAGTTGCAAATGCATCATATAAAGGAAATCTGCACCTGATCCAACCCCCCCTCTAACAACCTATTTCCATACTTGTATCTTCTAAAATTATGTACTAAAATTATGGGAAGCTGACAAATTTCAAATGTTGTTCACATTGCATGTAATGTTTCTTATATTTACTATGGCGTTTCCTCAGGCGTTCAGATAACTATTTAGCTATCATTCCTAGACATTTATGAATGATAAAAGTAAAATGAGCTGATGAATGGAGGCTCCAATGTTAACAATTTTTGTATTGTCTGGCGCTCTATAGTATAACTGCGAGTTTAGACCAGGGCCACGTAACAAAAAGCTAATAGTGATGAATAGCAACTATGAAAGAACACTTCTCATTGGCTCCTGGTCCGTATTTTGAACGAAATGTGCATGTAACATTGAACTTAATTGGTCAGTCCATTTAGCGATTGATTGGAGCCCAGAGTTTAAATTAAAACCAGAGTTCAGTATATAGGCCATTGAGTTTTGAGTGAGTGAGTGCCATATGTTTTATGCTACAACAGCTTGACTTACCATCAAAGGACAAATGTTTCCTCCTTGTATTAGTGCGTAGCTCACCAACCCTCTCCACCACCCTGCCCCACGCCTCCTCCATCGTCTCAGCCCTCGTCTCAAACCCATCATCACTCCGTATCTCAAACATCAGATGAGGTCGGTTGGATGGCCGGCGGGGCGTGGTACTGGGGCCACGCCTCTTCTCCTGCTCCATCAAGGTGAGGAGTAGGGAGGGGCTATCATCATGGTAATCGGGCTGGCCGAGGTTTGGCATGGCGGCGAGGAATGCATCTTCACCCGACAGGCCTATCGGAGGAAATGAGGGATGAAACGTTTGTATGGCTTTTTAGGTTCAGTGTATAATTAAAATATTTGATCATAAACATGATTTTCTTGTGAGAAATTACATGAGAGCCCGTAATGCGCATGCACAGTCAATTACGTTTTGCAAATGGTGGTCTCGATGCACTAAAATTCGATTTTCTTCGTCTTTTTCTACTTTTCTTGCCAAAATAAACACATATAAAGTAAAACTTGTATATATACTGTACATGTACAGACTATGTGCGCCAGAGAAGAAAGGTCTTTATTATGCGCAAGTGGTCTTTATGGAAAGGTTCCTGTCAAAAAATTCAATGGGGATACCATTCAAGGTAATACCCCCGTCACACTTATTCGGAATCAGCAGGAATCGACCAGAACCAGCCGGAATGAAGAACTTTCAAAATTCGTGCCACATTCGGGAGGGAATTTGAAATTTTCACTACTTTTGCAAAAATGTCGTTCAAATACTTAGAACGTCCTTTGATCCCGCCTTGAATGATTCTTGCACATTCCGGGTGTATTGACTGTCGAATGCAGCTCGAATACAGTCGGAACACAGGAAGAATATTAAGAATGCTGTTAGAATGTCGTAAGAATATGTAGAATGCAGTCAGAGAGCAGTCAGAATGCACTTCGAATGTCGTTCGATATTTCTCCACTTCGAATGCACTTCGAAAGTTTTGAACATGAGCAAAACATTCAGGCCGGTCACAAGAATGGACCCTAATGTCTGGAATGCACTCAGAATGCAGTCAGAATTTTTAGAATGCGCTTCGAATATCCAGGAATGTACCAAGAATTTTCATTCCGACGGCATTCCGGCTCATTCCGCCTCTAGTGTGACGGGGGTTTAAATTAAACTTGTGGTCTTAATAAACAGGTGGCCTTCTGAACATGGTTTCTCTAAAGCAGGTTTGACTGTACATGTAATTAATTAAAGAATACAAATTGAAAAAAGGGTCCATCCTTTAAAATGTCAATATAATTTCTATAATATTGTCTTGAACTGCAGGTATTCACGCATTCCAATTCAAAGGTGAATTCAGCAGAAAGTGTAAGATTTCTAAAGGGGTAGATTTACTGATTTATTTGCAGCAGAGGGGGCTGCTGTTTATGCAATAGAGATGACATCTTCGCATTTTTTTTGAAGATGAGGCTTTACACAAACGCATTATTTATCAACCTGTTAAGGTTCAGGGTTTAAAAGCAATGGCTACAGACTTTCCTGAAATGATTAGAAAAAAGTGTTACCAACCTAATGATATCATTTACAAGATTGTCTATTTCTCCTGTTTACCCATATAAAAATCTGTACAATCTTTGTAAATTACAGTAATGTATGCTATATGTATGACCTAATGGCTTAATAAATCCACAGGGTATGAAATATGATCTGGGATTACTCACCAGCGAAAGGATCAAGATTGGTGGTGGAATTCCAACTTGACGAAGCATCAGAACCTTTGGATTTCTTCTTGGACATCTTGATCGCAGACTTGCTGCTTCTGGGTTCGTCCACACCGAAGGTCGGGTTCTTGACACGTGCCCTCGACGAGTTGGTTGGATTCTTCATCCTGATAGGTGACTTGACCGATGGTGGTTTGACCAAATACAACTTGACAGGCGGCGATTTGGCCAGTGGGGATTTGACAGGAGACGGACTATGGACATTGTTTGGTGTATCCTCGTTTTCATCGTCTTCATTCTTCAAATTGCCGTAGGAATCGAACCAGACCTTGACCTGATGAGGGGTTTTCCGTCTCTTGCTGGCTCCACCAGGCTTCTGTCTCGCGTACAAGTGCTCAATATGGAATGGAGATGATTCACTATAACTATCGAGTTGAACTACTGCAGGCTGTTGTGGGAAAGGTTGAGAAAGTGAGGTGATGAGCCCTGAGATGGAGTTGTCCAATGGGGAGGTTGGCACGAGAGGACTGACTGGAATGATACGAGGGGGACTGGGTGTGAGCGAGGAAGCACTTGGTGTCATCTGGCCCATGGATGACTGAACCCCAGCCTGCTGGATGATCGTCTGTAAGGTCTGGAGGGTTGGAGATGCCATGATGGCTGGATGCGTTTGGTTGATGAATGGTGTCACTTCTGGACTGACCGCACCTCTATGTGGCATACCAAGGTTTTGGAGCAGACCTGTCTGTGGGTAGGACTGTTGCATCATTCCTGATAAAACACTGGCTTGCTGCATCTGAGCACCCTGATATGACCTTTGAAGGATAGAAAGGTATTGTTCTTGAGCGGAACTGGTAAGAGTACTAGAAGCAGCTGTAGAGGTGATCACCGATAGGACATCAGCAGAGCCTGAAGTGCTAACAGTGGTCGTTGCCACTACTGTTGTTCGGGGTCCATGTTGGAAACCTTGAGAAGTTGGCATTCCATGAGATGAAAGCACACTAGAAGCAGCGTTGGGCAGGTTGTTGGACATTGGTTGCCCAGTCATTGACATGGGCTGTCCAGCAACATTCGCAACACTACCTTGTATCTTCTGTGGAAACGAGGATTGCAAACTGGCACTTGCTTGCTGTGAAACACCCGGACCATTGACTAATTTGGCATCAGCACTAGATTTCAGAGTATAGCCCTCCCACACAACTGGACTACTTCTTGAGAATGGTCCCCTTGTCCTTGCCTGTCTGGTGTTGTTATGCTGCACACCAGGGATACGGTTTAAATTTGGTCCCCGGAACCTTGGGCCCACTGCAGGATTCCTGACACTTCTTGGAAAATTCCCATAGATGACTTCATTTGTAGTAACGTCTTTGCCAATGATCATCTTCTTTGTTCCTGTATTGGACTTTGTCTGAACATGGAAGATCTTCTGATTATTGTTGGGCAGGTCAGAAGCTCCCTGTGTGGATTTGCTGAATATATCCCATGGTGTCTGGACAGGCAACTTAGGCTGAGGTGATTTAGCTTCAATGGACAGAACTTTTGGTGGTGGTGGTGGGTCATCGGATATGCTCTCATCATCTTCCGTTGACTCAACATCACTGCAAGTCATAACATCAGAAATGGCTCCTGTCACAGGATCTATCTTCACAGAGATTCTCACCTTTTTTTTAGAATGTTGGTTCTTCTTCTGAGACTCACTGGAGAAATCTACTTCCTTTGACTGCTCTGGCTCTGCAGTCAATGCAACTTTCCCTTGTATCACTGCTGCCTCGTCTGGCATGGCAATGTCTTGCTTGGATGCACCAATGTGCATACCCTCCATTCCATCTCCAGGGGTTCCAAGAGTAACCACAGACTCTTTATTGGAATTTATTTCTCTTTCTTGGGTGATAAGATCAGAGTTGCTGTCCATTTCTCTTTCACCCTCTATAGGCTGCTCTCCAGGTTTTAATCTCTTTGCAGAGCTTCTTGTCCTCAATCTTGGAAACTGCTCCTCTGATTCTTGTTGTTCCTCATCAGATGTACTTGTTAATTCACTTCTTGTTCTCTTCTTGCTGTCATCATCACCACATTCATTAGGATCAAGAATTTCATCCTTTTCTGTTGGCTGATCCGAGAGCATCGTGCGTTTCCTTTTAGGCATGGCTTCATCTCCAGGTTCTCCCTCTTCAGACACTTCTCTATCACCACAAGAACTGTCTCTACAGCGTTTTCTAGCTTCATTTTGTTCAATCGAAAAACCTTGTTCTTTATCATTGTATTCAGACTTCCTTGGTCTCCCTCTTCCTTTGTTGTTTTGGACTTCATTCTTGTTTTGAACTACTGGAGTGGGATACTTTCTTGGCCTTCCTCTTCCTCTCTTCTGAACGATCTCTGTTTCTTGCTCGTCATCATCGTCCTCAAGCTCTGCTGCAATGATTTCCTTTATTCTCGAACTTGACTTCCTGGAGAGTCCCCTTGTTCTCATTGGTCTCCCTTCAACCTCTTCAGCCTCGATATGATTCAGTGTCCCGCATTCCTTTTCCGGGCTCCACATTGAATCAATGGATTTCTTTGGACGTTCTCTCCTGCCTTTGACAGCCTCATTCTCCTTCTCCTCCTGATCACCAACAAACTCATCTTGCTGACTGACAAGATAGGACTTTTTTCTTTGGTTTGATCTTGGGCTTTTTAGAATTTCATCTGAGGACAGCCGTCTTTTACCATCATTACCATCACCATACTTCCTGATAACAGTTTTTTCATCTTGTCCTTCCAGAAATTCTTGATCAGGGATAGTATTCCCTTCTTGTGAAAACACCTGGTTGTCTGTATCCCCGCTGTCAGCAATTCTCAGTAATCTTGAAGAAGTAGTTCGCATGGGATACTTTTTTCTGCCTCTGTGACCAACATCCAGAACATCTAATTTTGAGGACGAATCGTCACTTTCCACAACATCTGAAGAACTGTGACGCGTCCTTCGTTTCATCTGATCAGGGTTTTTGAGGGAACCCGCTAAATGCGAGTCGTCTCCATTTGGCAGCACATGGTGAAACCTTTCAGAGGAGAGATCAAGGCCGGCGAGCCTGCTGCTTCTCCTTTTCTTAGTCTCATCAGTCTTCTCTTCAGGAATTAAATCTTTATCTAACATATCATCTACTACCTTCCCCAGAGATTTTTGCTTTGTTTCCATGAAAGACTTGAAAGCATTAGCAAATTTAGGGCTGTCAAACTTCTTAAAGAGATGTCTTGATGTGGTAGGAGACACAATATTTTCAGTCTTATTTGACTCATTCTTGACAGGATCACTTTCTTTAGCATCTTTGTGACATCTATAGTTAAGATCAGAAGCAAATGCAGACAGAATGGGTTCCCTTTCCTGTGTTCTAGGACTCTTCCGATTATTGTTGTTTTTCTTTCCCAGTGAATTTGATAAAGATGATGCAAGTGCCTTGAAGATAGACTCGTGTTCTGGGTCTGAGCTAAGGCGTCTTGGAGGTGTTCTAATGACAGCCACCACTGGTTTGGTACCATCTGGGACATTCTGTGACAATGATCTCTGGGATGCAACAATCCCCATGATATCTTCTTCCCCTACCCCCTGCATTATTAATTCTTCTGTCAAGTTTTTAGAATTGAGACCAACTTCAGGGACTTCGGCTTTGCCTTCAATGCTGTGGTTCAGTGAGAGCTCTTGGTTTTCATAATGCCCTTCGTCCTCAATATTGATTCCTTCATTCTCAGATTGTACAAATCGTGCAGCTGCAGATGTCTCTGATGAATCACCCGTTTCCTTTTGTTTTGTCTTGTGTTGAGTGAGGTCTTCTAACATTCTTTCTTCATGCTTGACAGGATTAGAAGCTGAAACACCACTATCACCATCGAATGGTATTACCATAATATGACCAGTACTGATATGAGTTTGCCCATCTCCCGCTACTTTCTCATTTTGTTCTGCTGATGCCATTGGCAAACATGTATTATCCTCATTTACAAGTGATGTTGGAGATTGTTCAGGAATGCAACCAGAATCAAGTTTCCTCAATGGTTCTCGAAGATCTGCCACTTTAGAGTCTACATTTGTAACATCGCTCACAGTCTCTTCTTGTAAATGATCTTGTCTTGTGTCCTTTGGAAGTTCATGGTAAACATCAGTTGGTGTATCAACTTCAGGTCTAGTTGTGTCTTCCTGTAAGGTGTGAGATGGTGACTGAGTACTTGTCAAGTCTCCAAGTCTTGGATCAGGTTCTTCTAATCTCTGGATGGGTTCAACCTCCTCATCACTGCTCACATCTTGTACCTCATGACAGACATCTTCAGGGATTGATAAACTGTCATCATCAAGAAACCCTGTCAAAACATTGTCAGAACTGTCTGGTAGAGATTCTTTGGGTGTGTTTTCATCTTGGACAGGCAGGTGAGTAGCTGGTGAACATGCTGGATATGAATCTTGTCCCTCGATACCATTGGATTGGTCCAAAACATCTGCGCTGCTCGTTGAGTTGGAAGATATTGATACACCAGCACTAAGTTTAGTAGAAGGCTGTGTTGGTGTATCTGACACAGTGGCACTTTCCCCTGGACGATCAATTACTGTGTATGCATTGTTACTGATGGTGCTGCTAGTCGGAGTGACTGACGTGGCATCAGTGTCAACTGCTGCAGGAGACTGAGTTTGGGAATCTTGCACAAAGGTTTCTTCTCCTAAATGAGGAGTAAAGGCATCTGTTTGTTCAGTGAGAGCGCTGTTAGTGGGAGCATCTACAATAACCTCAGTTTCCAGTTCTGTTAAACTTTGAGCTGGTTTAGGAGATTGAGATGGCATGTCTTCTACAGTACTTTCTTCAGGATAATGGTTAAGAATGTCATCCAGTTTACTGCATGTGCTGCTTATGGAGGTGGCTCCCATGACATCTGTTTCAAGTTCTGCAGGAGATTGCGTTGGTACAGGAGATACAGAACTACTTTCTCCATGACACTGCATATGGATATCTGCCTGCTCATTGAGGGTGCTACTAGTGGATGTGACTGCCATGACACCATTGTCATCTGCTCCAGGAGATTGAGTTGAAACAGGAGATAGAGGAAGGGGATCTTGTACAAATGTTCCGCTTAATGGAAGGGTATCTGCCGGTTCAGTGAGGGTGCCGCCAGTGGAGGTGCCTACAATGAGGTCACTATCATGTTCTGCATGAGACTGTGCTGGTATGGGAGATTTAGTTTGCAAATCCTCTAATATAGCTATTTCTTCAGTACTTTCAGTACGGATATCTCCTTGTTTGCTGACGGTGCTGCGGCAGGAATCTTGATCGACTACCATGGCATCAGTATCAAGTTCTACAGAAGATGGAGTAGCCATATCTTCTGCATTTGGTTCAGTAGCAGCTGCTATGCCCTCACAAAGGGCTACTGAGGAATCATCTACAATATTCATTTCTATGTGATGCATTTGTTCTTCTCCAGACATTTTTACTAACTTTTCATCTTTACCACTAGAACCACAATTCTCTGCTCCTGAGGAAAGTGGTGGAAAGTCATCTTCTCTTCGTACATCAATAGAATGTTCTTGCTCTTGGGAAACGTTTGCCACTTTTGTTTCTTCATCGCGAGTACAATCACTTTCTCCTCTGACTGGACTCTGTGACGGCTCCACTTCATCTACTGGTTGACATACAATATCATCTAATTTAGGCATGGACTGCTCCTCGTTAACTGCACCTATAGCTATTTTGTCACCAAATGAAACTATATCACCTTCATTATTCTGTTGCTGTACCGGAAGGGAGGTCTGTTCTATCAATATTGACTTTTCAGTTGGAGATTTTTCTCCTGAATAATCAACCAACCCTGCTTCCAATGTCTGGTCTTTGGAAGAAATTTGCAGTGATGACTGATTGGCATCTCCTAAAGGTATCTCTGCCTCATTCGTCTCTTCAGACCCATCGACCTCAGTCTGCACAGACGGAAGGTACATCTTTGACCCATGCCCATCTGCTTGGTCCTGAGCTCCATCTACACAATCTTTGTCAGTATCCCTTGGTTCTTCTGGCTTGGCAATAGTAATGATTGTGGAGTGGTCAGGTATATTATTGTCATCTTCACTTGTTTTGACTTCTTCAGGAGTCTCTTTGTTGATACTCAAGCTGGGGATGTTAGTCGCAGCTTCATCATCTGTTAAGTTACCTTGAGGAGTAATTTCAATGTCCATGTGTTGTTGCTGCACACAGAATTCTGGGTTTTCTGGAACATCACATTTTCCTTCAGTGAGCTTGAGAGCCTCTTTCATTTGGCAGACACTCTCCTGTACATCTGTTTCTGTAATTGTTTGTTCATTTACAGAGGTGCTTTGTCTGGTTTCCGGATGGGCACTAACAGTCATTTCTGAGGTTGCCTCCCTGACAGGTTCTTCACATGATGCTTCAGGTGCTACACTAGAAGTGGAACAAGCTTCCATTTTCTCTTGAGTTGTACAGGAAAAATGATCTATTTGGTCTATAGGGCCATCATCCTGGACAGTAGTTCCAACATCATTGGATTCATCTGCAAGATCCTTGGTGACTGGAATTTGTTCTGAATCCCAGTTGGCAAGACCAGGAACATTTTCCTCTCTGGAAAGTTTTGAGTTATCACATTTTTCCTGTAAGTCCATGACCTCAGGACTTTCATCCCACGGTTGATCTCTTGAAGATGAGTCCTCACCACTTGGACTGATGGAGAGTGAAGGAAGTGCCAAAATTTCACTTGTTCCAGGATCACTTCTTGGTTGATCAGGTGCTTGGGGTACACTTTCTGACAAAACACCAGAAGTTTGAGGATTATCAAAAGAGTTCCTGCTGTTAGAACAAGGTGTTGTGCTCCTAGAGATTTCTGAGGTTTCTGAAGTGCCATCTTCAGACTCTGTATAGTTCTTTTCATGTTCTTCTAAAGGAAGTTTCACTAACTTCAACACGGGCACTTTCTTTGGGCTAATCAAAGGCGATTCTGGTCTTGTTACTTCAGACGGGTCATCTAATGGCACAGAGGTATGAGACGTCTCTGAAATATCAGAAACTTCTGGAGAATCTGATGTAACAACAGAGGATAGCTGCTTGTCCTTGATGTCCACTAACTTCACGAATGGCATCTTTTTGGTGCTGATTAATGGTGAATCAGGTCTTTTAACCTCTGCACGCTCATCCACAGTAACAGAAATGCTTGGATCACTTGACTTTTCAATATCATCATTTTCTCTTACATCAGCCGAAGTTTCAGTGTTCTCTAGATTGTGGTCAATGCTTCCCTCCACTCCTACTTCTTCAGGTTTTTCAACCATGTCCATGTTTACTTCAGGAGTATGCATATCTTCAGGAGCAGATTGCATATCTGACTCGGTAGTTTGAGGTGCTTCTACAAGAGGAGTACTGGTTTCTCCTTGCAGATCTTTAGCCGCGTCTGAAACTAAATCAACCATGTCCAAACTTGCAGAATCTCCTGGTGGAAGCAAGTCAGGTTTATCCTTTGGTAGGAGCTTTTCTCCAGCCTCAGATAACTCGCCCAGGTCTCCATCGGAGTTCAGACCATCAAGGTTGCCAAGATCAGCCATCATGTCCATGATGCCATCGCTGTCAAGACCAGAATTCAGATTCGCATCAAGGTTCAAGGAATCTAGGATACCATCATCCATCTCAAACAGTGAAGACGTTGCAGCCAGTGCATCTGCTGCGTTCTGGATCTCACTGACTGTCTGTGACCCTGCGAGAAGGGCCGCAACCTGATCAAGAGCCATTGCAGCTTCACTGCTCTCCTTTGTGGCTTCCATGAGAGCATCTGTGAGGAGGTCTGTATCATCCTCATCCTGTAAGGTGGACTTCCTGCTGAAGGGATAGCTGCCTGGGCTGTGTTCTGTGGTATGGTTGATCTCCTGAGGGGTCGTAGGGGAGGTCAATGGATTCACCTCAATGATGCGCATGGTATAGATACACCGCCTGCATGGATCCATTGTACTCCAGTACACTCTTGAACAGCTGGAAAGGAAGGGGAAAAAAAGGAAACATAAACTTCCTTGTCCATATTACAGGACCTAGCATGAATAGGTGACCCTCCACCCCAAACCAACAATAAGTCCTGTTGATAGCGAAATCTAAAATCTAACAAAAGAACCTTTCTGAAAGAGAAATTCTTGTCCTTTGTACTGTCAAAACTACAAGCTGTAAGTTAAATAGAAAACAAGATACAACAGCTTTCTTTGACAAGAGATTTTGTGGACTGCTTGGAGGTTTCATTGAGATTGCACAGTGTGTACGTCTCATGCTTGAGTAAACCCTGAACTCCAAATGTTGTTCACTCCTTATTTTTTAAGCTCTCATGTAGTTTCTTCTGAATTCAATTCAGTATTTGTGTGGATCATTGTCGATCAATTTTATATCATTTAAAGATTAGGATGTGCTTTTTCAAACTAAAAGGAAATCTTCAAGTTCATTTTAGGTGACTTATTGTTGGTTTTAGGTATGTACAAAATACTTAATACAAGATACACAATAACTTAAACCCTCCTCCTTCATCATTCTTTATATTAAGTATTATTTCTTGTACTATGTGGGAATAATAAGCAAAGGGCTGACTTGTCATCTGGCTTTTACAATTACACATTTTCTTCCAGAGCCATTTGCCACATATTTCTTATTCATACAACATTTGGGTGGTCATTTTATTGAATTCTATTTTAACTCATTTTGAGATTGTTACAACAACTGGTATTTATCTTTAATACTCACGCAAAATCCAAGGGGAAGAGATTGGTCTCAGTGTCTGACAGGAACCCCAGGTGACCTAGCGACTCCAGCGACCAGGATCCAATCATCACGTTGATGTTCTTGGTTTCAAGACCCTGTGAGAATGTCCTGTTGAGTTTCATGTTGTCTAGGCTGACGCACACTCGGCGCAGGACACCAAACAGGTCAGAACCCATGATCTGCACATCAGAAAGAACGGTTCCGTTAAGAAACATTAATTTACAGATTGAAATTGAAATTGAAAAAGTTTTATTATTGCACTTCGCAGCCGAAAGGCTGAATTGTGTACAATTTACAGGTATATACAGCAGTACAACTGGTTAAAAACATCAAACATAACTCGATATACAGAGAGAACGTGCATATTAAAAGGAAAAGGTAAAGTATACAATTCCAAACACCGATTCCTTTTAGTTGTTACAAATAAGAGAGACAATTCTCCTCAAAATCAATAAATATCCACCTGTTTGTTGACAGCTCAAATCAACATGCTGCTTGCCAGGCGCCAATAATGATAATGAAGCTGATTTCTGTGAGTGTGAGGTGAATACAGCCACCCCTGTAGTCTGGGACTAAGTGGATTTATCACCTGGATGACTGATTTAGTTTCTGATACTTTTACTGCAAGGTCACTTTTCTAGCTGTCACCTTTCTATATTACAGCAAAAAAGGATAAAAAAGGCACAACTTCCAAGGCCAGTCAAAAGGGCATCCATGGCAATGACCAACGGTGGCCTCGAATGAATTTAAGCTCTGATTTTTCCCAATGTTTTACAAAGTGACTCAATAGAGTCACATACCCTGCACACAGTTAAGCATGTATGGGACAAGAGCTACATTGTTGGCCAAGGAGATTTAGTTTGAATGTGAGAGCACATGACGAGAAGTCAGAGTCCTTTACGGTGCACATTTTTTTTCATACTATTCTTCCTCATATGGAAAGAGTCTGTAGCTCACAATGAATATCGTCATATTTCATTTATTTATTTGGTTTAAAACATAGATACATGATACAAAGGTCTAAGGACCAAACTGAACAGGTCAACAATAATTACAACATAATCGTAGATGACAATTAATAGTAACAACCAAAGCAGACTACAGTGATGTAGGCTTGGGCATCAGAGCCGAGTAATCGAGTCTACCCGATTCTTGTCACCAGAGTCGAGGAGTCGACCCCCATTCTTTCAAGGCCCATTACTCGAGCCTGAGGGATCCACTCTACAAGAGAGCCGATTCTGTTTTACAACAGCACATAAATGCCCTGCTGAAGGGAATTCCTGACTTAGTTTACAATTGCAAGCTTAAATCATTTTATGGAAATCTAATACACAAGTTAGTTTAGTTGTGCCAGACCATGGCTCTCGAGACCTATTAGTGTCATATAGGGGCTGTGCAAGCAGACTAATCCAAACAGAACATGTCTGGCTTCTCTTATCTACTGACCACATAATTACCCCCTCGAGATCACTTTCAAGGTTTCAAGAACAAACAAGAAACCCAAAAGTTTGGTTTGAAAAAGAGAAGAGAAGATTCACTAGTGTGTTAAGTGATTGTGGAGTCGACTCCTTTCGGAACCGAAGCCTTGGGTCAGAGCCGGAGTCGGTTCTGGGAAAGGTGGGAACCGCCCAAGCCTACAGTGATGGGTACTTACTGCTTTATCAATCTTATCAGCATGTTGGAAGCAATAGACCTTCTTGTCTTCCTGGAACATGGCGTTCCTGGATCTGGCACACATGAAATGAAAGTTTGCTGGACACCCCCTACTGCAGCATCCAACCGTTGCTCCCAAGTTATTGCACACTTCACATCTCTGCCAAAGACACAGAAAAAACAAGAGTCAATGATTATAGAAGGAACGAAGTGTGCACCTTGGGACACAAGATTTGATGAATAACAGCCCTGCCTTTGGTAAAATAGACCCATCATCATCCCCATTAACATAACCACAATCATCATCATCATCATCGTCATGGTCATCAACACCATCTTTATCATCAACACCGTTAACGACATCATTATTGCTATCAACTTTGTTATCAAAATAATCGTAATCATCCTCATCACCATCATCATCAAAATCTTTACCATTATCATCACAATCATCATTACTATCATCATCACCATTGTTATCATCATCATCATCATCAATGATCATCATGATCATCATCTTCATCATCAGTATCATTATCGTCATCATCATCATCGTAACCAACAAAACCATCTTTTATCATCATCATCATTGTTATCATCATCATCACCATTGTTCATCATGATCATCACCACCATCTTCATCATCATCATCACCATCACCATCACCACCATTGTTCATGATCACCATCATCAACATTGTAATCAAGAACATGATATATTTAATCATCAATATTGTAAACAGCATCATCATGACCATCAGGAAACATCAGCCGGGATGTGAATGTTTGTAATTCTTACCATCATTCTCCCTCTTGAGATGGCCGCATGAACGTTGATCAAAGATCCATCCACCTCTTCAAAGACCTCGGCAGACCATAAGGCACAGTTTATATGGATCCATTCATCCTGTACAAACAAAGGATAGTATAGTAGTACTAAATGTGTGGAGGAGGAAAAGAAGAAGAAAAAAAGAAGATGAAGAAGAAAAAGAAGGAGAAGAAAAAGAAGAAGAGGAAGAAGGAGGAGAAGGAGGAAAAGAAGGAAAGAAGAAGATGATGAAGAAGAAGAAGTAGTAGTAGTAGCAGTAGTAGTAGTAGTAGTAGTAGTAGTAGTAGTAGCAGTAGTTGTAGTAATAGTGTAGTAGTAATAGTAGTAGAAATAGGATATAAAAGTATTGGCTGCAGGAGCAGCAGTAATAATAGTACAAGCATAGTAGAAGTATAAGTTGTAGTGGCAATAGTAAAACTAGTAGACTAATTGTCATTATTACCACAGTACAGAAATCATCCAGCATTGTTAGTGTCATCATCACCCATCTCCTCATGGAGACAGCATCTTCTACCAGGACCATTCATCCATAAGATGAACCAACGCCCCATTTATGGCAGAGTCATAACCACTACATCATGACAACTCAACATATGACATTTTGATTATTGTTATTACCTGACCACAGTATAGCAATCGTCCAGCATTGTTAGGGTCGTCATCACCCATCACCCCACAGAGACAGCATCTTCTAGGGTCAGAGACGTCCTCGATACCAAGAATATGAGAATCATCTTCTGAGCATCCATCACCGCCTGGATAGAACAAACGGTCAAGAAAAGAATCATTAAAGGCTATTGATACAGTACTAAGGGTAATAATAGAATCATTAAAGGTCATGATACAGTACGAAGGGTCAAGAATAGAATCATTAAAGGTTATCGATAGAGTACAAAGGGTTAAGAATAGAACCATTAACGGCTATCGATACAGGACAAAGGGTTAAGAATACAACGATTAATGGCTATCGATACAGAACAAACGGTCAAGAATAAAATCATAACAGGCCATCGATACAGGACAAAGGTTAAGAATAGAATCATTAAAGGTTATAGATACAGTACAAAGGGTCAAGAATAAATCATTTACGGCTATCGATAGAGTACAAAGGGTTAAGAAAAGAACCGTTAACGGCTATCGATACAGGACAACGAGTCAAGATCTTGGGCAATTCTTGATGAGTACATAAATATAAGAACGGCCGAAGCCCATGCTATTTCTTTTGAAGTACATTAAGAAAAGCAAAAATATATTTTAGGTGGTCCAATAAGATTTCGTTTAGTTTCCATCCAGTTTAGGCACTCTCTGGGTAGAATACCTGGACGAAAATTACCCACAAGATAGGCTTATGTGTTAGCAACAATCTTATACGTGCATCTCAATTTAACCAAGAAATTGATTTGGGTCATTCTTTATTTGCATACTTATTTCCTTCTTTGGTTATTTTGACAATATTTTTGCTTTTATGAAATAAGTTCTCATGTTAGAAACATCTTTTTGTTAAAGTGGGGCAGGAAAGCTTACCGATGATGGAATGTCGCCTCCTTGGAGTTGGAAGTTTCTTGAATGGCGAGGGCTGAGCGGTGATAGACGGCATCAAGGCTCTATACCTCCATTGAGCGTATTCATGGTCCTTGTGAGGGGGCTCCACTGCCACCTGGTGTACACCATTCCTGGGGGGAAAATCACACAATTGATAATAAAAAATGATTGGAAAAGTAATATTCCACAGACATATTCGCCCGTATTTCGAACTTGGGTTTAATTCAAATTCCAGTCTAAAGTCGTGATTCAATTATGGATAGCCAATTGTGACAGGGATCTCTAACAGAACAAGTTCGGTTTGACAGCTCATATGACAAGCATATCATATTACCAACTGACAGGGAATTATTACTGAAATAGTTTTCGTAATCATTACAACATAAGAAGACACCCAAGCTTAAACAATACCAAATCTCAATATAAAAATAGATCTTCTTCTAGGAGCCCTTTTGAATCATATCTACGAAAAAAAAAAAATATCAACAGGTGCATAGAGAGTGAGCGAAATACAAATAATATATCTATCCCTTCCCAATATTCATGAAATCTAGGGCAATACGGTTTTGTAAATGACCAACTCAAATGTCTGATACGGATAATAAATACAATACGATGACATCAAACTCACTCTTTATACCCCTCCTCGCCGTTCCAGATCCTCGTCTCGTCAACGCTGAACCACGGGAACATCTGGGTCATGATCTTGAGAAACGCACCCTTGGCGATCACGTTGGACTTTGAAAGCCCGGGGATCAGGTCCGTTTCCTGGTTGAATGAAGCCTGGAAGATTGTCACGCAGTCCTTACAGAACTTCTCCTGCAAGTTAAATTCAATTTAAAAAAAAAATGAAATTTTCGCAATCGACAGTAACGAAAGTTCCTGGATGTAGCTCACGCCATCTACTCGGGTGACCCAATAAATTCCTGTAGGTTGAAGGTAAGAAATTTATACAGCATAAGGAATAAAACAAGTAGCAAGGTTAACTATGATTCCTCCTCAAAATGTAAGGGATTGAGAACGAGGTCCAAAAGTGGATGCAAATAAACTAGCACTAGCTACGGTGTAAGAGATGTTGTTGGGTCACGCATCTCTGAACGAGTAAATTTTCTCGTTCAGTGCACAAGTTGAATGGTAAATTCATGCCGAGCGCTACATCCAGGAATTTTAATAAACATCATACAACCATATTGCACTGTCATTATCGCAAATCGTAGACACACATGCTAGGAAGGCCCGCTAACTCACAGTAGGTTGAATGGTACAGTATTCTTTCCTGGGGGCCGTTTCATAAAGCTGTTCGCAAGTTAAGAGTGACTTTGAGAACGACTGGTGAACCTTTCTTCTAAGCTAAACAACCGCCAATGGCAATTTTGGTGCATACTATTTGCCACAAGAAACCCTCTTAACCCTCAATCTCCCGGGGTATTTTGATTCTTGTCAATCCCGGGGGGGGCCATTATGGCCCCCCCTTAAGATCTCGGCCGCCGATTGCGCGAGCGACGCAAAAATTTGCACACTGGTAGTGTGCGATGTAATCTACAAGGCTGTATGGTAAAATTTTCCAAAATAATGAGATTTTATTTTATATGAATTAATTATGCTAATTTATGCATAAATCATACTTTTTGCTATAATTCACTAAATAAAGCTCCTAGAATGCTAATTTTTGGTAAAAAAATTCTTTGTAGCAATCTTAACAATCGCAATTAAAAAAACTTCGGTTCGGAAATCAATTTCTTATGTATTTTATTGTTTTATGAATTTCTTATGTATTTCTATGTTTTTTTACTTTTTGTTTTTTATTGTTTTTTCAATGGAAATCATTCCAGACTTAGTTCTGATCATAAACAAGGCAAAATTAATTCAGTTTAATCAGTAAAAGTAGAAATAATGATACATTTATGAATTTTGGCTAAATACACAATTTGCATTGGATTTGTACATGAAATCACGTTTATGAGCAATTTTGGGTCTGACATGCACTTACATAATGTTGCGTAATGTCGTAACCGTGTACCCGGGCGTCACAAATTTGGTCTCAAAATTTGCGCGAGACTTGAAAGTAAAAAGTCAGTGAGCGGCGAGGTCAAAAAAATTTGCGCAGCAGATATATCGCGAAAATTGTCAAGGGGGGGAGAATTAGGGTTAAAGTCGCTCTTAACTTACAAACAGCTTTATGAAACATCCACCCAAAATGAATGTAATCCTTTAAAACAACTGTAAAACAGAAAAGCTAAGAGGCTTGAATAGTCAGAGAGATGAGAGAAGGCTGGAATGAATAAGTGAATAGATTTGTAGAATAGGAGAGAGGACTCATGCAGATTGAATGTCCTTCTTCAAGAATACTCCACCTTATGTCTCTTCATTTCATTCCTATCTCTATACTCTTCTTAGACCTTGGATTCACCACCCGGTGTACCGTAAACCACATCTGAAACTGTCCATCCCACCATGTAAACCTTCAAACATCCTTGTGATATCTGTTGGCTATTTATTCTACATTATATTTCATTTGATGAACAATATAGTACTTAAATGCTTTTGATATGTTGCAAAATATCAAAATTGGACCATATACATACCACTGATTTATAGTAGCCTGCCATCATCTTAGCTTTGACAAACTGGAAACTGGTTGGTTTAATTTCTTCATCTTTCTTCTCTTCCTCTTCTTCCTTTTTCCCTATTGCGATGGTGAGTACCTTAGCAGGTGTCTTACAAACCTCCTGCTCAGATTGTGTCGATGTCGTCACCTCCATCACTGCATCTGGAATGTCTGGGTCAATGTCAGGAACAGCTGCAGGAGAAACAACATCATCTTTTCTCTCAAAGTCAAGGGTACACGTAGCATCTGCATCTTCCTTCTCAAGCTTCGGAGACAACGCACCATCAGAAGCCACTTCTGCAGTATCCTCAAGGCTTCCTGTGGCATCTCCTGTAATAGCTGTAATGGAGTCTTCACAAGTTCTTTCCTCAGCAGAGGATTGTTGATCCCCACCATCAGCATCATCCACGTCCATCTTTTCCTCTTTGACATCCGTATTTTCAACGTCGATGTCCACTTCTTCTGCAGCCGATGTCTCACCGTCACTGGCAGGGTTGGAGGTGTCCATCCTGGATTCACCAAGGGTTCCACCTGAACCATCCTGGTGAGCAGTGCCATGAGAGTCAGCCACACTGGAGTCATCAACACATTGAGGACCACTCACAACTACATCAGTCCTGTCTTTGGTTTCACTAACAGTTTGCACTTCAAGGTTCTGATCATCTTCAACTGCTGCTGAAGTAGACACAACAGCAGGTGATTTCAAGGCATCGTCACTGATCATAGGAATATCCTCGGAACTTGAGGACATAGGTTGTGTAGTCCTTTCAGAATTGTCATCATCCTTTGGCACAATGCCTTCAGGAGAGGCGTTCTCTTGTGATTTGTGTTTTGATGTTGATTCAACGGAAGATACAACATCCCCTTTAGCTGTAGTACTGAGAGACAACAACCCATCACCGGGCATCTGCTCTCTTTTCTTAGTCCTCAAAGCATCATCTTCTTCAATTATTTTTCCATCTTCCGAAACATTGGATTCGCATTTATCCGCATCAAGAACATGTACTGTTGGGAGTACCTTCTCGACACCATCATCAGTTCTATCTGCATCCCTATCAAAGACAGGATGAATTTGTTCAACTGATCTTGCCTCAGAGCCTGCTTCCATGACAAGATCAACTTCAGCACTTTCACTCTTCAACCCATCTTCATCTTTTAACGTCCTATCAACATCAGCAGCATCTTCCCCAACCCTCTCAGAGTCTTTGCTATCTCCTGGACCTTCCGTATCTCCTCTCCCTGCGCCTTCCACAATTCCAGCGTGTCTCTGCTGCCGTCTCCTCCTCAGTACCCTCCTCACCGTCCTTCCTCTCCTAAATGAGTATGTCTCCTCAACATCATCCTGTGCTGAAGATGTTCCGCCATCTCCGCTTGCCTCTAAGCCCCTGTCTGGTGTTGGCGTTTCTCTCTCCAGAGACGATGCTTCGCTTGGAGCCGGTGATGCTGCGCTGTCTCTGGATTCTTGACCGGTGGATGACAGACGGGAATCCCCTTGATGGATCTTTCTCATATACTTGAACTGCGATAAAGAAAAAGCCAAAAGTCAATCAAGGAAACTACTGGCAAAGCTATGAGATTATGTTCATCCTTTCTTTGCATAAACACATTTTGATCTTACAATGGTGATATTGTTGAGAAAGACCAATGAAATTTCATCCAAAACGATTTCAAGTACCAACATTAAGTTGGCTATCTTAAGTATTTTGTAATACTTAGTTACCAAAAAAGAACTGTTCAATGTATGACATATATCGAGGCATTCAATATGTCAAGAATTTAAGGATTAAAACAATGAAGGCAGACTCGACTGAAGCAACCACATGACAAAAATCTAAGATAGAAATAAGAGAGGTAGAATGTCAAGAACAGGGTTTGGCCAAAGAGTGAACCAAGGATGGCAAGAGACGATGGTTAAAATGTAGAATGCACAAATGTAGAAATTAACCTTCACTCAGGGAGAAGATATTTGGAAAGAAGTGTGAAGATAGATAAAGGGTTGTAACCGTTATGGTCGGCAGTTATCCTCACTGGGCCTGAAAAGAAGCCAGGGCCCTATTGCATAAGAGTTACCATTATGGTAACTTTGCCTTCAAATGGTAACTATCTTGGGAACATGACTGAACAGCCAATCAAAATCAAGGATTTCATGAAGGATACCATCGGATAGCAAAGTTTCTGTAATAGTAACTTTTCTGCAAGGGGCCCAGAAAATGTGCTTTACAATATAAAGCCGAAAAAGCATTGAAGGGGAAGTTGTCAGGGCCTAAAATCAGGCAAAAGACTGAAGACTGGCATCTCTGCATCAGGGAATTTATAGTTGTAGAAATTCAACTCCAAAAAAAAAAAACCGCCAGGGAGTTCAGGAAGGACAAAAACTGGTTGGTTTTCTGGGCTTGATTATCATTTTCATATGAATTACTTTCTCAGTGGAGAAATTAGCATTGGGAGTGTGGATACGATACAACATTGAGTGGTAGAAGGTACTGACCAGGGCCAACCACGTTCGTGAAAAAACCGAAGTGACGACACTTCCCTTTTCCCTAAATAATTCCTTTTGTTATTCTGAATGTGTTTATGATTGTAAATGTGATTATCATTTTTTATACTTTGTTTGTGCTATGATACTTCTTGTTTTTAGCATTTCTACAAATATCAATTATTATTGGTGATCTCTCAAGTTGATGACTTACCCTTCTATTTGGCCAGATAAGGTGACCGGCACTCTTGCAGTTGTAGAGAGCATTGAGGACATTCACAAAGCCAGCCTGAAGCTCCTCGTTGACCTCTACCTTCCACGGCGTTGGTTTGTGTTTGGCGCAGGGTGGGCAACGGTATGGGACAGAGTCTGGCAACTCGGTCAGGATCCGGTACTGATCATCTAAGACGCAGATGCAAAAACAAAAGAAGTGCACCTTAGGTCCTGCAGCTAACATTATGTTGCAAATAAGCAAATATATTTACCTTTCGACTTGAAGAAGCAGTTTTGAAAATGTTTAGTTGAACCCATAATTGCATTCATACAGATTTCACAAAACCAAAATGGAGAACATGAACTTCAAAAATACATTTCAAAAGCATTGTTCTTCTGAAATTGCTTCAGCAATGTGAACACAGTAACTGAAAGAAAGAGACCAAATTGATTGGATGCCTGCCTTTCTGGGAGATCTGTCTTCACACCAAGCCAATCATTGCAAATGAACGGCTGGTGGTGGTTTGAGAACCATTGTGGTGAAACGCCATCTAATTCTGGGATTTGTGACTGCTTCTTCAGTCAAAACATGACGGAATATGGAGTGTGGGGGTGGCAGTGTCAACCACAGAGAAATGAGAAATCATTATTTTTTCCACAATCAGTCGAGTACCCAGGATTTTTGGAAGGGGGGGTTCAAGTTAATCGAAAATTTGACAAGCCAAAAAAAAAAGGTTTAAAAATAATAGAAGGGGGGGGGGTTTTGAACCCCTTGAACTCCCCCCCCCCTGCGTACGCACCTGTCTACAATCATTGAATATTTGCCTGTGTTTCGGTAAGCTTTCGCTTCTGTCGTGGTGCATCTGCAACAGCGCCAGCTACAACAGCTACGACGAAGGTCTGACGAAGCTTGCAGCCGAACAAGCGAAAGCTTACCAAAAAGCAGGTAGATTTTCATGATTGTGGTTTCTCATGTCTACACACCAATAATGAACCTTTTCAGTGAACCACAGAGAAAACTTTGAAGGACTAAAAAAAAGGACAAAAAAAAGGAATGACTCAAACTTACCAGAAAGATTTTCACACTTTGCGTGGACCCACCTACTGCAGTCTGCACATTGCATCATCTTAGACTCAAAGTCATCATCTTCATAACACTTCTTACACACAGGGCAGTAGTTACCTGTCAACGAGAGAAAAAACATTATCAAATTAATGAAAATTGAAGACATTCTCTTCTCAATTCATATTTTAACCATGATTACACATGATTTGGGCTCTTTAATACGATGATCGCCTTGCCTTTCACTCATTGCCTTCCAGAATCAGTTGGTTTCTTTTAACCCTGTAAGGTCCAATGGTGTTGGAAAGGTTCTGCTGTCAACGTTTTGCACAATATGTTCACAATAGTCTACAAATGTAGACCCACATCTGCAGTGTGTGTACCACAGCTGATTCAACGAGTCTGCATAGCAGACTAGGTCTACTGTGGCTGCAGATCTGAAATGGCTCGCTTTGCTAGCCCTTTCAGGCTGGTTTGCTTTGCAAACCAGCAGCAGCGTGCGATCCCACCTCATAAGCCATTCAGAGTCTGCAAAGCAGACTATGTTCACAATGCAAAAAACAGTTGCCACGTTGTTCATTTCACTTTTTTATGCATCTTGTGCAAATTTTCAATAATTTAGCGTAATTAGTATGTATTTACTTTTTTTGTTGAGAAATTGGCATCACAGCTTTATAGATTAAGTCGTGGGTGACATGTATACCAATTTTAGTTGTGAGTTTGCATTGGACAGACAAGGTCTTACAGGAGCGAACCTGCTCTTTTAGAGTTCAATACAAAACCTAAGGGAATTACCCAAAGCAATAATCAATATGTTTACTAATTAAAAATTGATGAGTATGAAACAACATACCTTTCTCGAAGAGCTTCCCGCATTCTTGACAGTGCGAGAAACCATGCATCCACTGGGCTTTAGGATCGGAACCCGGAGTGGTAGCACCACAACTCTTACACTTCACACAGCGAGAACACACCCAGATCTTCCTTTTCTTAGATGGTTTTGTTGGGTAGTTAGGTCCAAGGCACTCGGCATGATAGCTGCAGTGGCACTTATGACAGGTCAGCAGCTGGTAAAAACAAGAATCATGAACGGGAAAACAATTGTTAACGACAGTAATATTTGGTTCTCGAAGCACCCGAGTCCGTTATATACGACACCCCTGGCCCTCCACAATTATTACTGACTGATCGACCAAAGTTTCCCATTTGGGGCCTGTGAGCACAACATAACAATATTTTTTGGCTTCGTCATCATGTCGCAGTAAAGAAAGGAAACGGAAACATACACAATAGAAAGGATGCGAGTTCCATTTACTGGAGAGCTTGTATGAACAGCCAGTACCTGCCGCACAGTAACGTTAGCACTAAAAAAGGCCCTGTTACAACCGGTAATGTCGCAGCAATGCCTAATGTCACAACGCGTTGGCTCAACGTTTGACATCATATTCCGAAAGATGTAACTGGGCTTACTATTAGCGCCCTGGCTCTGTTAGGCTAACAGCGTTTCTGTGAGGTCGGCACTGGTTTTTAGATTACGATACATTTCGGTTTTCGCAAATAATTTACTTGTTAAAACAGTCGGGAGACTGATACAAACAAAGGTTACAAAGCAATCATAAAGTGAGATTAGTGAATCTATATACAAGGAGTGAAATAATTAGAGAATTCTTCAATATACATGATACAGGCATATTGCAATACAGGGTATAAAGATAAAATTATCATATATATGCATAAGGGAACACGTTACAAAATAGGTTACAACTAAATTGATAGAAAAAGTGAGATTTTGAAGAAGCTAAGAGAGGCAATATTACTGAAAGAAACAATTTTTCATGTGTAATTTAAATACCTGGTCCTGGTGGTCACACACGTGACAGAACCGACAGTTCCGACAGCACCAGTTCTCCTTCTCGCCAGATAGAGGGCGCTCATCGTCTTCAAGGCAGAACTCGTGGAACGGCTCACAGCACACATTGCAATACACCAGCTACAAAAAGACAAAATGAAAAAGAAAAAAATATGAATAAAGATGATGATGATGATTCTCATCATTTCTATTAAGTCATATAATATGTTGAACAGATGAATACATTTTATGGGATGTAGAATGCAGAATAATTTGCTTCAAAAAAAGAAATGCCTATATATTAACCAAGGATGGGTATCGCATTTCCATTTATTCGAATAAAGGATAAAAACGCGCTGTCCATTAAACGCTTTGCTCACGGGTAAAGGTAACATGGAGGGGGGTCGAACCCTAGACTTTCATGTGTCTCGTCAGGCGCTTTTGACCACTCGGCCACGGCACCTTCACATAATTGAATTTGACGAAAAGTGATGTACCTTCCCATGTGACCAACAATATATATACTTTTGACATGAAATGGGAGTCATTAACTATGTAAAAGAGAGAGATAAAGTTTGCAACAAACTTTGATTGGCCCATTTCATAAAACTTAATACAAGAACAAATTTACCTTTAACAGTTAAAAGCTACTGAAATTCTG
This sequence comes from Lytechinus pictus, assembly GCF_037042905.1. Classification (NCBI taxonomy): domain Eukaryota; kingdom Metazoa; phylum Echinodermata; class Echinoidea; order Temnopleuroida; family Toxopneustidae; genus Lytechinus; species Lytechinus pictus. Next base: position 37,838,725 of record NC_087252.1, read on the forward strand.
CTAACCCATTGGCTGATTGTAAATTTGTGATAGAAAGTGGGCATTTGTTACTATAACAAGTCTTTATGAACGGAGCTCATAGCGCAGCATGAATAATGGACTATTAGGGTTGTAAATCAGAGAGTGACACAGAAAGAAAACGAGAAAGAGAGAGATAGAGAGAGGGAAAAAGAAAGAGAAAGGAGAATGGTGTACTTACATCGTGTTTACCATTACTACCACACAGATAGCATATAGTCCTCGGGATCATAGGATCAGAAGAAATGATCACCATTCCACGTTTCCACGCCACAGTCATATCATAGTCATCCTGCAAAAGTCAATAGGAATAATTCATGGCTTTAACCCTAATTCTCCCGGGGGGGGGGGGGGGGGGCATAATGGCCCCCCCTCGACAATTTTCGCGATATATCTGCCTCTGACCTCGCCGCTCACTGACTTTTTACTTTCAAGTCTCGCGCAAATTTTGAGACCAAATTTGTGACGCCCGGGTGCGCGGTTACGACATTACGCAACATTATATAAGTGCATGTCAGACCAAAAATTGCTCATAAAAGTGATTTCATGTACAAATCCAATGCAAATTGTGTATTTAGCCAAAATTCATAAATGTATCATTATTTCTACTTTTACTGATTAAACTTAATTAATTTTGCCTTGTTTATGATCTGAATTAAGTCTGGAACGATTTCCATCGAAAAACAATAACCGGGAGATTTAGGGTTAAAATGAGCAACCTTCGAAGAAAAATATTGTACGACGCCTACTTAGCTTGTTGAGTGAGAGCATATGGGAGGCTGAATGTCAAACATCCGCACCGTTGTACACGTACCGTCCATAATGTACCGTTGCACGGTCAGGAACAAGGTGACGTCACTATAAAATTATGATTTGATTCAATGCATTGTGCTTAGTAAATGCCAAAATGAAGGTGCAATACGCGAAGGGCTTACTGGGTAAATGTGCATTGCTGCTGCAGATCACATGCGCTTTTGAGGGATTTCGCTTTTCGCTTTCAATATTTCTTTTTCATAGATTAACATAGGAAAAAATTGATTTTTGTTTGTATTTTCGCTAATTTCTGAGGCATTGTACAACACAAATAGCAAATATTCTTATTCGTGCAATGGTGCGACATTTCGCATTCGGTGAAAAAAGACTCTATTCAACTCATCTCACAAATCTTTTCATGAAATGCTTGCTCGCCTTATCTGAAAGCGAAACTTGACAATTCGTCTTTTTAAGTATTCTGGCTTTTGTAAACTGAATGAACAACTATGTCATGCCATTTTTTGTTTTCTTTTTAATGAAAAGTGAAAAGTATTCATTCTTTAGTATCTATATCTTAACTGGACAGAGTAGAAATAACCATTATTCTACTCACCTTGAAGTCTGTCTTGATGAAATGTTTGCCAGGAATCTTCTTAGAAAACTTGACTGTCCGGAGTGGCTTAGAGCTTGCATCAGACTTCTCATCTTTATCCTATAAACACAGATATAATTGAGAGGCCAATTTAATTATGTCCTAAGAATGAAATGAAGTTTGAATTCATTTCATTCTTCAATTAAGCATTTCCCTAAGAGTCTTTTATAAATATCATACACATATATTCAAGAGTCCATTTAAGTTATGTGATTGAGTTGATGTGAAAGTTGAATTTGTTTTATTCTTCATAAAAAACCCATTTAGATAAGAAAACTTAAACTTAGCACACACTCTCAGACACATTTAAGCCCGGCTCACACTATGTGATCTGGTGCGATGTGATTTTCAAGAAATCGCATTTTGCATTAAATATAAATGTTCCAAGAAGTAAAATCATTTCATATAAAGTTTGGCAGGACATTAGGAATACTGAAATCATATTTTCACTTTGCGGCAAGCCCTGTGATCGGAGTAAAGTCAAAATCTTAAAATCGCAGCCGATGATGACGTCATTACAATCGAACTGGATTGAATTTCAATTTCAGTAGTCCTACCACTATTCTGAATTCTGATCTGTAAGATTGAATTACTTGGAATGCCATATCAAATGTTATCACAATTACTTTGAAATTCGGATCGCAACGAATCGCATAGTGTGAGTCGGGCTTAACATACAACAAGGATAATATGATGGTGATAATGTTAGGGCCGAACAGCAAATGAACGTAAAGTGAGATTCCTGAGAACTAGCGCTCGTTCAAGAACTAAACTTTGTGTCATGTGACCCGGAATTGAAAACATTAGGAAAAGGGGAGTTTTAATGAGAAGATAAAATGGATTGATTGCAAAGTTTGAATAGGATAGGAAAAGGAAAACTTGATTTCAATTGACTACTGTGCCATTGCCATTGTAACTTGGGCTCCTGATCTAGATTTGGTCCAACTTACCCCTGTTTGGCCTTTCTTGTTCTTTGGGACCAGGGCCAATCCAGTGGGTAGATCTCCTCCAGCTCTCTTGATCCTTGCGCCAGCTGGTCTAATTTTGGGGACAGCTGGAGCTAGCAGGACAAAATCATTTCAAAATGGTTATTGTTGATAATTTAATTTAAAGGTATTAAGAATTTAGTTGCAGCAAACAATCATTTCATGAGAAAGTCTTTAAAATCAAGATGAATATTGTCATAGTTCTAGATCAATACATTAAGCAAACTCAACTTTGTGAAATCTGAGATAAAAACCAATAACTCTGAAGATCACCAACACAGAAAAGCATATGTGGGACAGTGTATCAATACTGCTTCGAAAAATACCCAACATTTTGATAGAATACCATACTTATTTCGCTCATTTTTCAGCATTACACATATTCTTTCTGAGCTGTTTGGCACATACAAACCACTTTGGTGGTCATTTTATTGGCTTCTATTCAAACTCATTTTGATACCATCACCACAACTGGCACTTATTTTCACACATTTTTTTGTAAACACTGCATATATACCGGTTTCACATTATCAATATCATCATAATTCAACTTATCACTTAAAGTTTTTCTACTTGCTAAGGAAGAGCAGGAGTTCATGTCAACAAGTTTGATTTCATAAAGGCCTCTTTTGTCTTCCTTCATGTGGTCTTTTCATATAGGTTTCACTACATTTTGAATGACATTTTAAAAGTTTTCCTAAGGGCCTTTTCACACGAGAATCTTGAATCATCATTGTGATGTTGATTGCAATTCGTCTTTAGAATCATTGTACCATTCACACGTTCACTCGAAAACTGTGATTTTAATTCTTATTCCTGAGCGAAGGTGGTATTGTGTCCTTGGTGACTTGTCAATCAAACCCAATCAAAGCACTGCATCGCCAAAAACAAACTACGATGAGTGTATGACAATTGTATTATCTGCAGAAGTGCTTGAAAGGTCACGTAAGCTCGGCCCCTTAAAAGATGTTTTGGAGGTCAACCCTTTCTGACGTAAAATTCGTACCATAATTTGAATGAAACTTAACTGGAATTCACCTCCAGAGTAGAATTTGAATTCGTGATTGGTTTCACACATGCTAAAAATTCATCATTATGATTAGAATTATTTTTCACTGGAATCATCATTCAAATTACAATTTTGGTACCATGTGAAAGGGCGGTTTGTATATCTGCTAAAACAAGGGGCAGCATTTAATTAATCAAAGTGTATTTTATAGGGACAGTAATTCATCCTTTGCTTGGTTTGTATGCAGGTTGTATATGGCGGTTAATACCAAATTTTCGAGCTGCATATACATGTTTCACATTTTTATATCGTCACTGACAATAATTTGGTTTTTCCCTTTGGTGAAAAAGAGCAGCAGCTAATTCTAATAAGTTTGATGTCATAAAATCCACTTGTCTCACTTGGATGGTCTTTACAGGTTTCACTTATATTTGAATAACCCATTTGGATTTGCTCTACTTCCTAAAGAGCAGCAGTTTATATTAAAGGGGAATAAAACCTTTGGAATAAGTAGGCTTGTGTCGAAACAGAAAAATCAAAGAATAAGAACAAAGAAAGTTTGAGAAAAATCGGACAAATAATGAGAAAGTTATGAGCATTTGAATATTGCAATCACTAATGCTATGGAGATCCTCCCATTGGCAATGCGACAAGGATGTGTGATGTCACATGTGAACAACTTTCCCTTTGATGGACTATAAAATACCCTCAAAATGTCTCTTTCTGCTTTTTCTTGTGGTGATACAAACTCTTTATCCATGATGTATTCTTTAAAAATCTATATTACATGCCCTCCTATAGAAAGAACACATGATCTACTGATAGATGTAATAGAAGAGGTAATTTAAGTGAAATATATACTTAAGTAATGGGGAGAGTTGTTCACAAGTGACATCACACATCATTGTCGCATTGCCAATTTGAGGATCTCCATAGCATTAGTGATTGCAATATTCAAATGCTCATAACTTTCTCATTATTTGTCCGATTTTTCTCAAACTTTCTTTGTTCTTATTCTTTGATTTTTTTGAGTTTTGACAGAAGCCTACTTGTTCCAAAGGTTTCATTCTCCTTTAACAAGTTTCATTTCACATGTTCAGGGAGGTATAAATCGTTGTTTCACTTGACAATGAGGAGAAAATTAGAATATTTCATATAATAAAATACAAAAGAAATAGTGAGTGGATGACGTCATCAGTCTCCACATTAGCATTCCGACCAGGATGTGCATATAACTGTTTAGTGAAATTAAGCAAAATTTTAAAATGTCATAACTTTCTTATTTTACATCCGATTTTGATGGAATTTTCAGTGTTATGCTTGTCGGATTTTTCTCTTTTTATTCAAATCAATTTTTTTTTTGAGGGGTGGACTTGTCCTTTAACAAGTTTGATTTCACAATGACCAGTTTTGTTTGCTTGGGTGGTCGGTCTTTACGAACGGGTCATCATCACATTTTGACTTACCCTTCTGTGGTTTCTCAACTGACTTGGTTTTCTGCTAAGTACCCATTCCCCTGGGGCAGTAATCTAAATATAACCCAGGTAGTATATTGTTTTATGTCCTCATGAAAGAAAAATATAATTCAAAATAAAACTTTTGGGAAAAATGACATTTTAGCCATAATATGCATAGGAGTACATGGAAGAGTAGTCCTTGCCTTACATCACTATGACATCCCATATGCGGCCAATTTGAAGTCTCCATGGGTCTAGTGATTACCAATATTCACAACTTTTTAAAAATTCATAACTTTCTTGTTGTTTGTCCAATATTGTTCAAACTTCCACCTATCAAGTTGTCTGATTTTTCTTTTCCTTGTAAAAACAAGTTTTTATTTGGGTTGGATTCCCCTTTAACAAGTTTGATTTTGTTTTCTTGGGTGATCTTTACAAACACGTCGTCATCATCACATTTTGACTAACCCTTCTGTGGTCTCTCAACTGGCATAGGAGGAGGAGCGTTGGTCATTCTTCTCAAGGCTTTCATCTGCTTCATTCTCATCATCTTCATCTTCACCAGATTGTGACACTTGCGGTGTCTGAAAACAAATCGATCCAAATTGAAATGGCCGTTAAAGGCAAAAGACCGTAGTTGCAGCCAACAATGATTTCGTGAGAAAGTCTTTGAAATCGAGGTTAATTGTCAAAATATTATCATACATCTAGATCTGGTATATCAATGTGAATTTATCTTTGCAAAATTATGAAATCTTAGCTCAAAATTGATAATCCTGATGATCTCTCTAACACAGAAAAGTATATATGGGGCAGTGTAGTAATATCGCTTTGAAAAATACCCGACATTCGATGGAATTCTGTGCTTATTTTGCTAATTTCTCAGCAATTACACATTTTCTTCCAGAGCTGTTTGGCACATACTTTTTATTTTTACCTACACACACTTTGATGGTAATTTCATTGGATTCTGTTCGAACTCATATTGAGATCATTACCACAACTGGCATTTATCTAAAAAGCTTAGACAAAAGTTCAATAATATGATCTTTTTTGGATTAGCATATCGTAGGTTTGTAAAATCATTTACAAATGTAAGATGAACAAACTGGTGTTTGTAGCATTGATCATAAAAATCTTCGCCCAGGGGGGCCAATGCTACTGCAAGGTAGACAACACGCTCATACAAATAAGCACATGAAGAGTTGTTTTTCACTGCTCAAAGATGTACATGCTTACATCGAAATGGGAATCAAAATTACCAAATCTGAATACATGCAAAAGATACAAATCTCTCCCTATCATGAAAATGGAATATTTGATGCATTGTTTAGGGTAGAGAAAACATGACAAAATGCTTGATTTCAGGGAACTCTGAGATCAAAAGATGATTCCATGTTTAGGGTCAAATTTGAAAGTCCATGTACAAGTATGGACTCCACATCGTAATGATAGTGCCGTCTCACAGCATCTTCCCTCAATCCCCCCTACCCTCCCCTCTACCCCCACTTCCCCTCCCAGGGAATTTTTGCCTGTACTTACATGCACGCTTGCTTCTTGGTACCGGGTCCACCATACTTAGGTTTGTCACTGGAAGAAAAGAACAAAATATGAACGAAGATGAACAAATATTATTAGTACATGAGAGAGTATCAAAACATGGCTTAGAAACAGCCGTCATTGTTAACCATTACAATAGCAACAGCCTTTAGGGATGCCAGTGGCATATGGCTCAAGGGCCTAAAATTTTTTTTGAAGGAAGACTCTGCGTGCGTTGCGCAAGACGCGAGTGCGAAACACATGCGCAAAGTCCCATCGGCTGGGGTCCCTTAGAAAGTGCAAGCTCTAGATGCCCTCTCTTGCAATCTGGGCATATCTGAGGGGGTCTTTCCTCCTCAAATCTAATCATATTTTATGGGTAAATCTGATATATTTTGTAAGTATGAAATTGCATGCCGTTAACTAACAAGTTAGTTTGGCTTCATCCAGGTCTCTCTACGAAAATCGCATACGATTTCAGTCATTTTGAGATATACGTGCATGCCAATGCATAATGAACATAACGTACTATGAATATAACACACGGTTAAGACACTACAAGAAACATCCTTGGAGGAGTTTAATTTTAATTTGGCTGTCAGACTCATAGGCCCTAATTCACAAAGGTGGTTTTGAAAACCCACGGTTGAGTCCATGGTTTATGCAGATTTCCTGTATAAATTATGCTTATTTTACCGCATATATTAAACAAGTGGAATGCCTCTGGCCGTCTCACTTGCATCACGCGTTTCAATATAGCAGCAGTGCTGATTTTGAAAACTACTATAACTCGCACAAGATGTTCAGTGATACTTGGTTACTCTTATTTCCACATTTTATGAACTAGACCAATACACTTATAGAGATATGATGGCAATTCAAAAAATACCCCCAACGTGGCCAAAGTTCTTTGACCTTCCATGACCTTTGACCTTGATCATGTCACCTGAAACTCGCACAGGATGTTCAGTGATACTTGATTACTATTATGTCCAATTTTTATGAACTAGACCAACACACTTTCAAATTTATGGCTGTAATTCAACAAATACCCCAATTTGGCCAAAGTTCATTGACCCTAAATGACCTTTGACCTTGATCATGTGACCTGAAACTTGCACAGGATGTTCAGTAATACTTGATTACTATTATGTCCAAGTTTCATGAATCAGATCCATAAACTTTCAAAGTTATGATGGTAATTCAACAGATACCCCCAATTCGGCCAAAGTTCATTGACCCTAAATGACCTTTGACCTTGGTCATGTGACGTGAAACTCATGCAGGATGTTCAGTGATACTTGATTAACCTTATGTATAAGTTTCATGAACTAGGTCCATATATTTTCTAAGTTATGATGACATTTCAAAAACTTAACCTTAGGTTAAGATTTTGATGTTGATTCCCCCAACATGGTCTAAGTTCATTGACCCTAAATGACCTTTGACCTTAGTCATGTGACATGAAACTTAGGCAGGATGTTCAGTAATACTTGATTAACCTTATGGCCAAGTTTCATGAACTAGGTCCATATACTTTCTAAGTTATGCTGTCATTTCAAAAACTTAACCTCAGGTTAAGATTTGGTGTTGACGCCGCCGCCGCCGTCGCCGCCGCCGCCGCCGTCGCCGCCGCCGCCGCCGTCGCCGCCGCCGTCGGAAAAGCGGCGCCTATAGTCTCACTCTGCTATGCAGGTGAGACAAAAATGTTGTCACAGTGTGCCAAATAGAAACATGTTGCCAGGGTTATCTACGCTATTTTATTCACGAGTGCACTGTTTTGAATAATGAGTCCACTCTTCAAACAGTGGACTCATTAATAAAATAGCGTATCTAACTATGGTAACAGCCATCAATTTGGCGCACTGTGACAAAAGCGCGCATCAGCACTGGACATTTTTTATACACGCGCCCAATACGCGCAAAATTAAGCGTAATTTGTACAGGAAATCTGCATAAACCATGGAATCAACCATGCATTTTCCGGCCATAAAGGCAAAGACAAAGCTGCAGCCTAGATTATAAACTATTGAAATGTCCCCCCAAAATCCTTGTGTGTCTTTAAATGCACGTTTGACCATAATATTATATTTAATAAACTTACAGGCAGTTAGAACACTTCTCACAATCCGTCTTCCGCAAGCATGCCGAGCACACCCCGCATCTTGATCGTCTTTTCACGTTTGCTTCCTCTACAACTGGCATCGGCATGAAACCCATCTCTGGTATCTGCTTGGGTACCTTCTTCGGCCTCGAAACTTTCCCCGGCTCTCTCTTGGCGGTGAAGTCATCCATGTCCATGAAGGTGGGTTCCTCGTCCACGTTGATAAATCCGTCCATGGCCCGTTTCTTGGCAGTCGGCTTCCGTTTTCGCGCCGATAGACGAGGAGACGCTTCGTTGCTGGGGTACTCGCCTTCCGAACCAGATTCTGTTTCACTGTTCTCATCTAAATAGGCCAAGGAAAAAAATGGCAACAGTAATAATTTCAGTGTCAATGACACATCGCTAAATAAATTGAAAGGGTTTACATAAAGTGGACACAAAAAGAAGCACACACACAAAAAAAATCTGAGGCCCTCATATTGTTTGTAGTATTTTAGATGGACACAATAAATCGGTATCACCATCCAGAAGACCCATTCCTTATGATAGAAAAATCTCAAATTTCATGAAATATCAATTTTTAAAATGACTACTCTTTTCATGTAGCTTTCAGAGATATTCATGGCAGGTTCATTTCCACCATTTGCTGTTTTCATTGTATTGCCGATTTAGAGTATCAGCTTGCATTCAACCATGCTATAAAACGCTCCGAGAATAGTATCATATTATTGTCAATGCATTTATCTCTTCCTAATCATATTCTAAATGTGATTACTAAGCACTGTACTTTAACAACATTTGACCTTTGACCCTGCAGCAAACACACCATCACTACTAAATAGCTTTTTCCTCTCTTTGATTGGTAAAGCACTTATGTGCTTACAAGACAATGTACCTTTACAGGATTTGACCCTTGAACCTGAGGCAAACTCACCATCACTCGTAAACAGCTTTTTCCTCTCCTTGATTGGGAGAGCGCTCAGTTTGAGGCTGTCCTGGCTGGCAGGCACTGGTCCTTCTAATCTCGCAGGCGAGTACCCCAAGGCGACCGATGCTCTCCTACATACATGCTTGATGCGAGGTCCACCTGACTTAGCAACGCTTCCTACTATGACTTCATTGGCAACCTACAATGTAGAGAGATGGTCAAAAGTGGAAACACTGTCAACTAATGTTCATAACACTCAAATCAATAAATTGCCAATAAGCTATTGTTGCTTCATCATGACTTTATTCAAGTTCAAAGACACTGATATAATATATATATATCAAAAGAGACCAGGTCCACCGTTTCCATTCCAAACAAATGGCAGGTCAATGCATGGATTACAAAACAAGTAACACGTACCAATATAGAAAATTAAAAGAGTAACATAAATGCAGGAAAATAATCAGTTAAAGCTGTCGTTGATATCACGTTGAAAAAAGAAACACTTCATCAATTTTCCTAAATCAGAGTTGGATATGTAAATGGAATTAATTAATTATTGCACATATTTGAAATGTACGGGTAATATTATGAGGTGTTACGTATCCAATTTCCAAATATTGCATATCAAAAGTTTAACCCTAATTCTCCCGGGGGGGGGGGGCCATAATGGCCCCCCCCCCCGACAATTTTTGCGATATATCCGCTGCGCAAATTTTTTTGACCTCGCCGCTCACTGACTTTTTACTTTCAAGTCTCGCGCAAATTTTGAGACCAAATTTGTGACGACCGGATACGCGGTTACGACATTACGCAACATTATGTAAGTGCATGTCAGACCCAAAATTGCTCACAAACGTGATTTCATGTACAAATCCAATGCAAATTGTGTATTTAGCCAAAATTCATAAATGTATCATTATTTCTACTTTTACGGATTGAATTTAATTAATTTTGCCTTGCTTATGATCAGAATTAAGTCTGGAACGATTTCCATTGAAAAAACAATAAAAAAACAAAAAGTAAAAAAAACAAGGAAATACATAAGAAATTCATAAAACAATAAAATACATAAGAAATTGATTTCCAAACTGAAGTTTTTTTTAATTGCGATTGTTAAGAATGCTACAAAGAATATTTTAGCCAAAAATTAGCATTCTAGGAGCTTTATTTAGTGAATTAGAGCAAAAAGTATGATTTATGCATAAATTAGCATAATTAATTCATATAAAATAAAATCTCATTATTTTGGAAAATTTTACCATACAGCCTTGTAGATTACATCGCACACAACCAGCGTGCAAATTTTTGCGTCGCTCGAGCGATCAGCGGCCGAGATCTTAAGGGGGGGCCATAATGGCCCCCCCCCCGGGAATGACAAGAATCAAAATACCCCGGGAGATTGAGGGTTAAAATGCTGAGGACAGCTCAAATATTCTAGTTTAGAGACATACCATAACTAGCAAGCTTCTTTTGCCTCCACAGGAATTAAGAGACTGATTCAGATAATATGAGGTTTCAATCCTTACCACAATTCTAAAAAAATACAGCTTTTTCTGATCTGTCCTCCAAATTGTTTAAAGAGAAATTCCAGTAGTTGCAGTAAACACTGATTTCATGAGAAAGTCTGTAAAACCAGGCTTAATTGTCAGTATATCATCGAGGATCTAGATCTGGTACAGTTACATAAACTGGACTTTGTGAAATCTTGAAATCTACGCTGAAAAATGTTCAGACTGAACTTCCCCAACACAGATAAGCGCACGTGGGACAGTGTATAATTATTGCTTTGAGCGTCGGGCCCGACGCTCTACCCGAATCCTGTGCTTATTTGCTGATTTCTCAGCAATTACACAATTTCTTCCAGAATCCTTTGGCACATGCGTTTTATTCATACTAACAGACACTTTGGTGGTCATTTCAATGGATTCTGTACGAACTCATTTTGATATCGTTACCAAAACTAGCATTTACCTTTAAATTTTGATATATAATCTACCAAAACAAATAGCTCACTGATCACTTGAAAGTGGCAAATTGAAAATACTGAAGCGTACTCTTTTGTTAAATTCAATAGCAACACCATTAACACATCAATTCCAGATAGCCTTAATATTTTTTCTGTAAGACTCATTAGGGATTTATGGATATTGTCACAAGATGCTTATAAAAAAGTTATAAAATGGAACATGGTTTCCCCAACCCTGCCTCTCCCTTTGGGTAGGATTTGAGAAAAATAGCAAAAGAGAGTTAGGAAAAACAAACTCTGAAAGAATATGTCAGATTCTTCACTCAAAATGAAAAATTATTGTAAGGCAATGAATCCTGGGCCCGTCTTACAAAGAGTGGCTACTGATCTGATCAATCGCAACTATGGACGGCCAGCAAAGTCAACATCTATTATGCACGCTTGTTCAAAATATTTTTTAGCTATGATGTATATTCATGCATTCATTATTTTCTTGAAAATTCACTGTGCTTCTCTTTGCATACAAAGGACATTGTGCACATTTCCTGTAGAAAAAATTATGACACTGAATGATTTCCATAGAGTTATGATTGATCGGATCAATCGCAAGTCTTTGTAAGACATGGCCCAGTTTGGCTTTGGCAGGAGAATTGGGGGGTGGCTCGTGGTCCCGGTATTCCCCCCCGCATTCACCATCATTTATAGTCCTACCTGGTGTTTGTTGACATTAGACGCTTCCGTCTGATCAGGAGACATATCGGCTTCAAGGGCATCGGCCATCTGACGGGACACTGAAATACAGATCATCACAATAAACAATTTCAAGGTACTTCATTAAAGGACAAGTCCACCCCAACAAAAACTTGATTTGAATAAAAAGATAAAAATTCAACAAGCATAACACTGAAAAATTCATCAAAATCGGATGTAAAATAAGAAAGTTTTAAAGTTTCGCTTCATTTCACAAAACATCTCGGTCAGTATGCAAATGAGGGAACTGATGACATCACTCACTCACTATTTCTTTTGTATTTTATTAAATCAAATATGAAATATTTTGATTTTCTCGTCATTGTCATGTGTAATGAAGTCTTATTCCTCCCTTTATTTTAACATTTTGTGGTTCAGGCAAGGAGGTCCTAATCGTCAAATTCATAAAAATTGAAATATTGTGAAATTCAAACAATAAAAAACAAAAGAAATAGTGAGTGAGTGAGTGACATCATCGACTCTCTCATTTGGATGTAACTGGCTCGTTCACATAACTATTTTGTTAAAAATAAGCGAAAGGGGGGGGGGGCACATTTTCCCAAGAAATTTGACAAGCCAAAACATAACATAAACAAAATGAAAAGATCCATGCTTTCAAAAGGGGGGCACAATTGTGTTACAACAGCATATTTACATTACAAAGTTTGATTATGCCTCTCAAAAGGGGTGGGGGTGGGGGGGCATGGGTCGGATGTTCCCCCCCCCCTGGATCCGCCAGTGATGGCAACTGTTTTAGAAATTCACTACTGATACTGAATACAGGCGAATGCACAAAGTCCAATCACTATGGACCACAGAAGTCTAAATGACTACAGGGAAATTTGATTCGGAATAAGTTATGCACAATCTGTTCTTCAAAAAAAAAATTGGTTCAACTAGAGTGAATATTTGACCTATGGGAATACGACTAGGAAAGTTTACCAGGTGGGTGTATCATAGAACTGTTGGTTATCTACAAATGACTTTGCGGAAGACTGGTGACCCATTCTTGTGATACCTTTTATATCCCTAAGTAGCAGACTTGGCACCCAGGAACGTGTTACAGTGGCACAAGAAATTGTAACTTTGAGAACAGATATATGAAAACACCCAACTGCAACAAATTTTCTAACAGGGCATGAGAAGTATTGTAGAGAAAAACAGTAGATTGTCTTACCTGTATCTTGCAAAGTTTTGTCTGCAGGGCTAATGAGCTTGTCATGTAGAATGCTCTTCAGCTTAGACGGGCTTTCCTTCTCGTCCTTGGAGGCATCTCCTAGCTTCAGTTTCCTTGCAGCGGACTTCTTCAGCTTCACGCCCTTGCCTTTCTGCTTCCGTTGCTTTGCCTTAAGGAGCAGCTTAGAAGAGGCGTTCTTCTTCCGCAATGTCTGGTCTTTCTTGCCCGAATCTCCCATACCGATTCCTGCCTTGTCTTCTTCCCTTGCACCTCCTTTTAATTTCTTCTTTTTCTTTTTCTTTTTTAGCTTCAACCGCTCCTCCCTTGTGAGCGGAACACCCCCAACCTGTAACTCGACAGACGTTTTGCTCTTCTTTTTCTTCTTCCTTTTCTTCAACGCATCCTGTTGACTGTCGTACAATGCAGAACCCATAGTGAGCAACCGTCGCGAGTTCGGGGAGAGACCAAGACTGTCACCCCCTAGTTCAACGCCAACAGGTTCCTTAACCTCCAGAACGGCAAGGTCTTCCTCTTTCCCAGCGTCTTGGTAAGCCTTTTGTAGCATACGTTTATATTTCGCTATTCTCCATCTCGAGTTCACTATCTTGTTATTTAACTTCATCCTTTCATTATCAGCATCAGATAGCTCTAATCCTTGCTTCAGCCTCCTCTTAAGAGCCCTAAAAGAAGGCATTCCTTTTTCAATGGGAGTCTTCGCACGCTCTTGGATATTCTTAATATACTCCTCCTTCTCATACAAGAATTTTTTCATGAGACGCTCACATTTAAGTTCTAACTGTTTTGCTTTTTCTTCCTTCGTCAATTCCTGCTTCACCTCTTGCTTCGCCTCTTGCTTTACCTCTGGCTTCTTCTTTGTCCGAGGACTGGAGCTTGCTGCACTTACCCTCGGGCTAGCATCCCCTCTCGGACTTGTGCTACATGGAGTAGCGGGATTGACGTCAACCGGTCCATCCTCATTAACTAACTGAACTTCGCTTTCTGACTGAAGTCTCTTTTCAGCTCTTTGCTTTGACCGTTGGATGGACTGTCGTTCGCTACTTATTCTCTTGTAACAATGCAACTTCTCATTCTCCTTTTCGGTGACTTCCATCCCGGACTTGACTTTCTCGAGGATCTCGTTGACACTTGGCAGGCCATCGATCCTCCCACGGACATGCATAAGCTCTTCTCCCGTCCTCATGGATTGAAACAACACCAGAGGGGATATCCTCAGAGCTCTTGTCTCGCCTTCATCCAATGCCTCCTTCTTGACAACCTTCTTGTAAACAGCTTTCAAATGTTGCCACTTTGGTTCTGGAGTGCTCAACAACACTTTCTCCTGCGAGCCTGTCAGGGTTATTCCATTCTTGACCTTTGCACTGATCATACTCAACATCCTGTTTGCCTCCTTCCGCTGCCTGCTCTTGCTCTCTGCTTCACTTTCATTTTCAGTTTTCATCTCATGATCAATTTTCTTAGGTGATATATTCATGGATTTCAAAAATTCATCTTGGAAAGAGTGTGCCTGTTCTTCCTTCTCCTTAATTTGGGATTTCTTCTTCTTCTCCTTCTTCTTCTTCTTCTTCTCAATGTCTTTAATGAAAAGTTCATTCTCATCCGACTTGCGTGCCTTTGGTGGTTTCTTGACCTTGATAGTGGTGATCTCCGGTGTGGGAAAGGCCTGTGGCGTTAAGAAAGAACCATCTAAATCTGAAGGAACATCGGACCAATCACTGTCCTGAGCTGATGATGGTGGCGAAAACAGACTGGAAGCGAACTCTTGCTCAATAAACCTTTTTGTTGGTTTGATCACCCTGGAGGAACGAGAGCTCATAACTGGCATAACGAACCCTAAGCTTGGCTTGGGAGGTTTCGGAGTCTTCTCCTCGATCAACTTCAACTTTTTCTTTGAGAGCTTTGCCTTTTTGGATGGAGGGGTAACTTTCCGATGAAGGAAATGCAGGTCGACCCCTTTCATGTCCATATCTGCAAGCTTGCTGGAGCACTTGACCGATCGCTTACCAGGTGTATCCGACCCAAATACTTGCTGATTCATTTTCGATGCGCCCTTCGCCTTTTTCACAAGCTCCATGGCTTTTGACAAATTGACCTGTTTGGATTTCGGCACACAAATAACTTTCCCTCCCTTGTTGAATGTTCCATTTTGAGCTTGAGCCATCAATAATTTCTTCTTCTCCCAAGGCTTGAACTTGACGGGAGATGTTTCAGACTTCTTTTCTCTTGCTTTCTTCAATAATAGTTGGGCCTTCTCCATCTTTGTCTTACCCCGCCAAGGTACCATTGCTTCTTTCCCTTGAAGTCCACTTTTGGCCTTCTGCTTCGGCATCATAAACGGCAATCGGATCTTCCCTTCGGCCTTCCCTCCAACCTTTGTAAAAGTGGCTTTCGGAGACCTGGGTGGCCTGGGCTCCTTCGGCGGGATAAGCTTCGGTCGAACAACATCCAAACCCTTAACCATATCTCTGTAGGACAGCCGACCAACAGATCTCTTTTCCCGGTTACCACCCAAAGAGCCATTCTTGAGCTTCTGTATTCTCCCTTCCACGACCCTCGAATTCTTTATCTTGTACGGTTTAGCCGTGTTCCATTCTCCTCTCCTCATCTCTGCGCAGGAATCTCCTCTGGTATAGTGACTCTCTTTTCCTGCTCGGCGTCCCATGATGGGCCAAGAACCTTTGATGTTCTTGATCTTTGGCGACTCTTCTTCCTTCTTTGTCCATTTCTTGCGTTGAGGTGACCGTAATTCTCCAATCTCAGAAGCTGTGAAGCCTTGGAAATCATCCTCCTGCAAATGAAAATAAAAAAAGGTATTAGTGAACTACATCATCAAAACATAAATTCACCTTATTATTAGGAATTTTTTCCTGATATGACTCATGACTTTATATATGACTTTAATATGGCAAATCCTCTTTGCTCCTGGGTGTATCTTTTTTTACCTTAGTCATTTCCAATTTTATCATTTTATGAATCAACTAGGAACGTACTTGTAGTTCACAGAATAAAATTACAAGACAAGACAATTGCAAAACTACTGTACAATGAAGAGTACAAACAAGTTCCTTACACCACAATAAAACAAATACACGCACACCAACACATCCACAAAATAAACGAAACCACTGAATAATTTCTTGAACTTGTATTTGAGACATGTTATTTCATAAGGCAATTTAGAATAAATGTCACGTCAATTAGATCCATGCCATTATGATTTTTTTCTTATTCCTCAGAAATAAATCATGTAATAGAACAGATCTCATAACTTCTTTTAAAGGGTGTACATGTATCAGTCCAATTTTTAGAATTGAAATAAAAGTTCATTGGTTGTTGGACTTTATAGAACAAATCAGTGCATAGAATAATCTGGGAATGGAAGCGCGTGAAGGAATAATATATGTAGTTCGTAGTTGAATTCATATTCATGTCTTGTCCTTTGGTAATTTTCATTGCTCAACAAATGAAGCACATTATCAGTATCTCCATGCACAATGTAAGTCCTCTCAATCTTATAGCAGCGCATGACACTGGCACCGGTCCGACAGTCCCAGACCGGTAAAAATTGCTTTTGGGCCAGTAACTTTTCAGAAATAGATTTACCAGATTTACTGGTCCGACATGACCAGTAAAAAATATATCAAACTGATACATGTAGATATTTTCTTCTTTTTTTAGCAAATTATGAAAATGGTCGCTCTTGCGTCTCAAAAATGGCTTTCTAAAATTGAGAAATGGCTCTCATGAATTAGGTTTTATTATTATTATTATTATTTTTTTTTTTTTGGGGGGGGGTAACATTAAGCAGTAAAAGACAGCAATGTAAATTCAGGCCTTTTTTATGTGTTTCTCTATTTTGGGGGCCCAGTAAATTTCAGGTTCCACTGACCAGGAAAAAAAAATGGGTATCTACTGGTCCGACACTAAAAGCTTTGACCAGTAGAAAAAAAAAAGGTTAGTGTGGAGCCCTGCTTTACATGTACATGTAGGCAAAATTATACCCTTGCTATAAAGGACTTCTCCACAAGTACTTCTCCACATGTAATAAACAAGTGTATTGCATCATCCCCCTTACCCAAATCATGTTTCTTCTACAGAACAGAACAAATATCTCAGGAACTGGGGGTATGAAAAATTTAATATTTTCAGGGGCTATTTTCTTTTTACACTTTGGGTTGATCACTGAATTTTGGGGCAATTTCTTTCATTTCAAGTACCAGCAATTATGCAGTAAACGCAAATATCATTCTACCGTGAATATGTGGAATGTTGAGTTTCTAAATTTCATGAATATTGTTTTTGACAGATCTATGGGCGATTCTGGAAAACATAGTCACCCCCAATAAATGCCATTTTGGGGAATTTATGGGCATTTTGGGTTATCATGAGGGCTAAATCACCAGTCACCCTAAGACATCCTACGCAGTCTGTAACTGAACTCTTGACCATCCTTCCGCTTCTCATCTACTCTCTCTCTCTCTCTTTCTTCTAATTTTCTAAGCGTCTTCTTTCTAGGCATACACGAGACACACAATCGTAGCTTGAGTTGTATTATTGTATAGGGGTAGCGTTGATGAAATACACTGCTGAACTTGCATCACCCTTCTGGTCGCTTTGCATTCTCCAAATATTAGGCTATGAGTCTGTGTGTACGATAAGCTTCATGCAAGCCTAACAATGCCTAATCCTGGACTATTTCTTTCTTCTTTCTCTGCCTCTTTTTAGTTATTTTTTTCATTCCCTATATTTCTGTTTAATCATAGCATTGAAATAATCATGTTCGCTAATCTGTTTAATAATCTCAACTTTTTTATGCATACAGTGTTCAAGTTTATTTTGTTAATTTTAAGGTTCCACAATATTACATGTTTTTCCAAACACCATCTATTGCTACGCTAAATTATCTTTTTAACGCATGATTTAATTATTCAATTATTTCAGAATAACAACTCTACATACCTGCTGGTATTGTCAATTATAGTTCCTACATGTATACTAAAGGATTCTCTTGTGACTGTTAACCCTTACCAGGCATTATACTCTATTCATTAATTGTTATTTACTGGAAGTTTTTCTTCTAATGCATACTGTCCTTTTCACTTATACCATATCTTATTTTGCTGTTATGTTGAATTAGGTATCTCTCTTGTATTCCCACATTTGTTATCTTTTACTTGTTTTGTATACCTTGTTCAATTCTGCTCATACACAGAGGATATGCCAGGTTATTTATTCTAAATATGCTGGCATTAAAGCTAAATGACAGTAGTTGCAGTAAAATACTGATTTCGTGAGAAAGTCTGTAAAACCAAGGTTAAGTATTACTATATCATCGTGGATCTAGATCTGGTACAGTTACATAATCTGAACTTTGTGAAATCATAATATCTAAGCTAAAAAACGATCACACTGAAGATCGCCAACACAGATAGGCACACGTGGGACAGTGTATTATTATTGCTTGAATAAAGACCTGACGGAAGTGACAGAATCCGCACTTATTTTGCTTATTTCTCAGCAATTACACAATATCTTCCAGAATCCTTTGGCACAGACTTAATTCTGATCATTAACAAGGCAAAATTAATTAAGTTTAATCAGTAAAAGTAGAAATAATGATACATTTATGAATTTTTGCTAAATACACAATTTGCATTGGATTTGTACATGAAATCACGTTTATGAGCAATTTTGGGTCTGACATGCACTTACATAATGTTGCGTAATGTCGTAACCGCGTACCCGGGCGTCAAAAATTTGGTCTCAAAATTTGTGCGAGACTTGAAAGTAAAAAGTCAGTGAGCGGCGAGGTCAAAAAAATTTGCGCAGCAGATATATCGCCCCCCCCCCCCCCCCCCCCCCCCCGCCGGGAGAATTAGGGTTAAAGGAAACCAAAATTCAAGGAGAAAAATCTATCTGATCAGAAAGAATCAAATGAGAGGAGCAATTTACAACTTGTTTTATCAAAATCGGTTATAGAATAAGCGAGTTATGGAAGTTTGAAAACTCATTTTGTTTCTATGGGGATCCTCAAATTGGCAAACATGCTTCAAAATGGCTGATTTTGTGGATAACTCTCCATTTGTTTTGTATACAAATTTTCCCTATTATCTTTCAAATTGCATCTTGCCTCCTTCTGAGCACAACATATGTCATGGGAAAATATAATTCACACCACATATGTCAAGGTCGGGAGGAGATAATGTCAAATATGTAAAATAAAGGGGGAAATCTGAAAATTTGTGTACAAAACAAATGGAGAGTTGTCCACAAAATCAGCCATTTTGAAGCAGGTTTGCCAATTTGAGGATCCCCATAGCAAGACTATAAATGTCTATACAGCCTGGTCTATAACTTGCTTATATCATAACCGATTTTGATGAAATTTAAATTGTTCCTCTCATTTTACTCTTTCTAATAAGATTGTTTCTCTTCTTGGGTTTTGCTTTCCTTTAAATACCAAAGAGTGGCATTGCATCCTGCTTTTATATCCTGTTGTAATGGTCTTCATTCTTGCATCACTCAATTGACCATTGATACCACGAAGTGAAACCACCTCCTACATTCTCCCAGACACCAGCATGAGAGTATATGACCAAATGAAGTTCAATGAACTGAATAGTAAAATCCTAGGGTCTATTGTTTAAATAGTGAATATTGATCCAAGTGCTGTGGGGGGGGGGGGGGGGGAGGCTCCCTAGTCATGTGCATGGGGAGAGTATGGGAGGGTTACGTGGTAGGGACAGTACAGGAGGGGTACAGGGTGGGGATGTGAAGGGAGAAGGGATGTGGAGACTGGAGAGGGGGAAGGGGATTTAATAGGAAGGTGGATTCAATAGGGGCGTGTACATGTAGGGAGGGGCTAGTCTGCACGCACAGACCCTGATTGAAACTTTGATCAACAACTTTGT
The DNA here is from genome assembly GCF_037042905.1 of Lytechinus pictus. NCBI lineage: Eukaryota > Metazoa > Echinodermata > Echinoidea > Temnopleuroida > Toxopneustidae > Lytechinus > Lytechinus pictus. Next base: position 37,858,996 of record NC_087252.1, read on the forward strand.
CTCCACGCAAAGACGAGTACATACAAAACTTGCTAGAGAGGGCCGTCAGTACAAAAGGCATGAGTAGGCTGCACATTCAGACCCTCAACTTGAGTGAAGGGTTTGCACAGCAGACCAGGGAGGGGCTTTTGTGGGGATGGGGAGAGGCAAGGATGGAAAGAAGGGGGGGGGGGGTTAAAGGGGAAGGATTGATTTTAGTTTTATGTTGGGGTGTCCGGGCGTGGCTGTCTTTTCATTTTTTTTTCTTTTTCTTTTTCTTTCTGTATTATAATATATAATATATTTCCTTAAAGGGATGGTCCGGGCTGAAAGTATTTATAGCTTAATATTAAATAGAGTAGAATTCAATTAGCAAAATGCCGAAAATTTCATCATAATCGGATAATAAATAACAAAGTTATTGAATTTTAAAGTTTAGCAATATTTTGTGAAAATAGTCGTCATGACATGAATATTCATTAGGTGGGCTGATGATGTCAAATCCCCACTTGTTCTTTTGTATTTTATTATATGAAATTAGGTTTATTCTATTTTTTTCCTCCAAGAACTAGAAAAATTGGATTAACAACTGATTTAGTGCATTAGATATTTATTGCTGCAACTTATTTCATTATAAGGGAGACATACTATTCACACAAGTATGAAATAATGAAAAAAATTATGATTTTATGTAATAACATAGAGAAAAAACGGAAAGTTGGGATGTGACATCATTAGCCCACCTAATGAATATTCATGACGACTGTTTTCGAAAAAAAAATTCTAAACTTTAAACTTCAATAACTCCATTATTTGTTACCCGATTTTGATGAAATTTTCGGCATTTTGCTCAGTGAATTCTACTCTATGTATTAAGATATATTTTCAGCTCGGAACGTCCTTTTATCTTTTTTTCAGTAAATGTAAGGTAGGAATGGTTAGGAAAAGTTATTATTAAATTCATAAGAAATTTATATCTATGTTTACAAATTCTTTGTTCTGTGATTTTACTGATACATTGATGTACTGTACATGAGGGTATTTGTCAGTTTTTTACTCTATAGCAAGGCTCTACAAACACTAATTTTTTTTTCTTGGTGGCCCGATCGGTCCACCAAAATCTTCAATTTCATATTCTTGGTGGGCCGCAAAGCAAATTCGATTTGTAACGTCATATGCAAGCAGCATTCCTACTAAGCCTGAGTCATATCAATTATTTTGAAAACCGGTGTTCGACAGCTTTAATTCGATCGAACATCGATGCATCGAAATTTGAAGGCGGGGAAAATCGAGTCTTTTTTTTTTCCTCCGGCCGGCCGTCGATGCATGCGCTATGCATGCACTACGGTACATGCACTGACGGTCTGCGCTGGTCAGGTGAGCGTTGCAAAAGCAGATGACAGAGCAAAGTTCGTTTGTATTTTCCATGATCACAAAACACAAAAAAGGCCGGGGAGCAATGCAGAATTCTTCCCAAAATAACTCAACAATGATATTTGCAGATGATAACATATAAGTTTAAAATGAAACAATATTAAAGACATGAATCCCGCAGAGTCGATCCGAATGATTTTCGGTCAACTAGCATTCGCAGTCCAGACTCGCACACACCAGCCCTGTACACTCACTCTCCCGAAACGACAGGCGTGCTTGCCAGCGCCATCTAACAAGTGCAAACAGCGGGGAGAGCGCTGTAACTTGCCTGAGATTGTGTAGTTGGCGGGGGTAGTTGGATCCAAAATTAGCTCCAAATAAATGGATGGGAATAAATACGTAATTTTCTCTGGATAGTCATTTGAATTGGTATTCAATGCTGATATAACGATTGTGAGGAAAGATTGTGGAATATGAGTTCTAGCGATGTTCGAGACTTAATCCTGATAATGATAATCCATTTTTTAGACAAAAGAGCTTGTGATCGAAATAAATACGAATGTCTCGGATCGAGCTCTAAAAGTCTAAATTCATATAAATTATTATTGGATGTTAAATAATTACGATCTAATAAGATTTTATGGCCATACTAAAAATATTGATGTCAGCAAAGTAGCCTATGTTATGTTTATATATATGGAAGAATTAATAGTATTATACTGGCATTATTTTTAATTTTTATTCTATCTCTGGACGTCTCCGAGAAAAGAAGCACAATGCGCATTCGATGACGTCTGACATATTTTCCATTCATGAAATCAGAGCCCAAAGTTGGGCACAAACAAGCTTCAAATTGATGGGAAAAAATACCAAACGCAATTTTCTCTGTTTTGTCATGTAAAATGTTATTATATGGTGATATTACGATCTTGAAAAGAGTTTCTGCATGTTGACAATGTTCGAGAATCAATCCTGACGTGATAATTATTTTTTTAGACAAGTGCACTCACTCAAGTCGATCGTCATGTGATGTCCGTCATTGAAAATTGATACGAAATACAAACGTTTCACATCAAGCTAAAAATTCATATTAATGATTATCATATGCAAATTGTTGTTAAAAATTACGATTCAATCATGTTCTATGGTCATGATATCAATATTGTTCATGAAAAAGCAAGATTTACTTTACGTTGATCGCGTCAATTTCCGGCCATTTTCTGATTTGATTAAAGCACAGTACCGGTACTGCGCATGCACGATCAATGGCGACTTCCATTCATAAATTCATCGTGCATAAATTATCTCGGCACGAGCAGACGAGTAAGACTCGAACTGTGATCGAAATAAACTTCAAATTAATGGTGAATAGGCATCATAATTACACAATCGGTTTCATTTTGGGGGCAATATAAATGAAGTAAGTAGTACTAGTAGTCAAGTTGGATATTACTGTTTATTTTGATGTTTGTGTGAACCAAATGAATCGGCCGGCGACGTAATTTTTTTTTTTTTTTTCGAAGCACCGATTTCAAAATCGATTCGACTCAGGCTTAATTCCTACATAGCGAATGGTAAAAAAAAATCAATGAAATGTCATTTTCTTAAAGAATTGAAAATGGTTTTTACTGTACCTTTTGTTTATCATTAGACAATTCATTTCACACCCGATCATGAAAAAAAAAAGGTCATCAGGAACCATTAAAAAAAATGAAATTCATGCATTTTATATTATTACATAACATATTGGGCAGCTGCTCGTTTATGACGTCATAAATTCAAAACTTAAAATTCTAGTGACTTTCTTAATCTTCAGGGAATAATTTTCCTGGTATCGCATCGCAATTTGCTCCTCATTTTTGAAAGACTGCTATGCATAAAGTCTTTTTTATATATTTTTACATAGGCAAGGCTCGACATTAGCGGTGGCCCGGGGCCACCAGAAATTCACCTCGGGCAACCATTATTGAAAAAATGTTAAGTTTTGGTGGCCCGAATCGGGCAACCAATAATTTTCAAAGTAGCGCAATTTTTCTTCCGATTTTGCACGCATTTATCAACTTTCTACAGTTCAAATTGCAAGCCAATTCGCCATGCGCCCTTTTTGTTAATCTACACACAAAGAATGCATAGTAATGACAGTATGTAGGCCTACAGCTATAGCATACAGTAACTAGTATTCAACCGGCCGCGCCGGCCGTCTGGCGTGAGCTTTGCATGCATGAAACCACTGCAGCTAGCTGTGCGCTAGCTAGCAGACTATTCAGACTCAGGGAGCTGCGATACGAAATGTTGCTGTTAAGAATCTTCCACAGAACTTTGAAAATCTACGTAAAAGTCACATTTTACACCAATGAAATGCCCTTCTACAGTCCATATTACTAAAACCTGATTATTTGCAAGCATTAAAAAGAGGAATTATGACCTCTCTTTTGACTCAAAAAGACCGATTTCCAAATGCATTAATACACATAAAACACATAGGTGAGTACATCACAGTCCCACGTGTGCATTTGTATGTATGTTGATACTTGGTTTCTTTCGAAGCTGTGTCTTTTCTAGCCAAAAATAAACAGTTTCTTTCTTTCTTGTTTATAAAAGACTTCTTAAACCACTCTTGAGGAAGTAAATACTTTGGGAAGGCATTTCATTGATATGAAATGTGAATTTTTCCAGCATTTTGTCAAATATAGGGAAGGACTTTTCTCACTGTTTTTTCCAGATATAACTTTTGCCGTTTTCTTATTTTTTTCTTTCATTTTTTTTTATAGTGGTTAAACCATTTATACCCCTTCCCACTGAAAATGCCTGATTAAAGAATATGTTTCTACTGAATAATAATAAAAATAATTTTCCCAATTATTTATTAATTTTGTTTTATTCATTTTTCTTTCATTTTCTTTCAATTTTTCTCTAAATTTTTTTCTTTTCTTTTTTCTTTTGTTCTTTGTTTTTTCTTTCTCCATTTTCTTTCTTTTATTTTATTTCACTTATTTATTTTTATGATTTTTTTTTTTTTTTCAATATACTATTCTAAAAATATCATTTTTGTTTGTTTCCCCCTTTTATGCATTGTTCTAATTTTGCAGCATATTTTTCTGTGATTTTCTCCTGCTATAATATGCTGGAAAAGAGAAAATAAACTGGATTTGGGGCCTGCATAAACTAGGTTTTAGGATAAAAAAAAGAAGAAAGGAAAAATCATTGTTTTGTACATCTATCTTTGCTATGCACTATTTACTTACTTTACCATTACGAGTGTGTGTCTATACGGAGATTTTAAAAAAGTCCACACAACCTGGGAACAATACAATTCTTTTATTCTCTTTCAATCATTTCATATTTACAATGATAGAACAATTCATATATTACCACAAATCAATTAGCAAAGTAAAATAACAGCGAGCAAGATTTACACACAAGATGTACAAAGTTAAAGTAACTTAGTGGTAGTGGCTGCAGAATTAATACTTTAGAAGTTTGTTTTATTCATTTTTAATTAATGTTTTTCTTTACATTTTTTGGGGCCACCAAACTTTAATAATGGGCCACCAAAAAAAAAATTATTTGAAAGTTTTGGTGGCCCGAACGGGCCACCACCAAAAAAAGTTAATGTGGAGCCTTGACATAGGACTGTACATTACTTAGTTGAGAGTTTTTCTCTTATGACCAAATATGCTATTCAAATTTGTAAAGCAAAATTATTCCCTGGTGGATGTTTCATAAAGCTGTTCGTAAAGTTATGCACAACTTACGCACGACTGGAACATGTTCTTAGGTCATGAATCAATTATACAGGGATATCACGTAGCACAAGAAAGGATCACCAGTTGTGCATAAAGTCATTTGTATCTTACGAACAGCTTTATGAAACACCCACCAGATCTTTAATGGATTTTCCTCAAACCTTCATCAATATTTTTATTATTTTTTATGCTATCTTTAACTTTAAGGCAAACTTTTCTTCAGGGTGAACTTCCCCTACAAAATATTACTGATGTCACTAGGAGAATTCATCTACCTGCTCAAACAAATTGCAACTTTACTTTGTCTACAAAACGAATGAAAAAAAATGCATGTAACGATCAGTGCTTGCCAATATTGAGGGAAAGTATGCATATCCTCGATATGCGTCTGTAACGTTGGTTAAGAACAAAAAGAAACAAGATGGCAACATACACATCGCGCAAGTTTTCCCTGTCTTTTCTAAATATTTTCCTTGTTTTTTTAATTGAATTCTTGTTAAAAAATTTAGAAGTAGAAATCTCGGGAGCGAAAGATTCAGTTTTTTGGCGGTACACGGCACACGCACATGAATGGGACGCAATCCCTGGCTCCGTGGAGAATAAGCACACGTTAGTGAATGATTTTCACTCTCTAAGTTAGGAGCCTCCTGCCTACAGCCTACATAGTACATGTAACGTTAAACTAATTTGTATGTAACATTGTCTGTGCGCAAAGCCAAAGGAGACTTGGTCTTGGTTCCAAAAAAATATGATCACCCTGTGATGATAAATAAAACAGTCTAGGCCTACAATTAAAAACAGCATTGACTTGAGGCCTGAGGTCACTTATCAAATATCATATAGAAATGGAGTATGTCAAGAAAAGTACAACAGTGTCTAACGTCATTAACGTTATCTGATTTTAGATCAACATGGAGGCTGCCATTCTAAAAACTAGTACTTAGTAGTAGTACAAGTACAACACACAACACGCAATGGGAATTCATTCATTGAGATACACACACACACGATCAACCATCGATTTCCATGACAGGGGACAAAAACATTGCACAAAAATACCTCGTCAGAGTCGCCAAACAGATCATAAAACCACTTGAGATTTCTCTGGATTGCTGCTGTACGTGCAAAGAATGCATGCTGATGATTTCTGTCTTTTTCTGGAAGGTATCGCACCAATGATCGTCCATATCTGTGGCCAGGCCTCCCTGGGAACCGAAGGCGCGCCATATTGAACTACATAGACTTGCACAGTACATTCCTTTTGCATTGTGATATATACGCAGTAAATTTCAATGCAGTGCAACTAACACGAGCCCCTGAACGAGGATACAGGGTTTGTAACGATGACGAAAATTTCGTCACCCACGAATTGCCAGTTATTGATAATAAACAAACAAACAAATTTGGCCTAAAACAAAATGTGCTCATGTGCCTAGTATTTCTTTCTATATAAAAGGATAATGTCAATAATTTTAATATAAATAATAAAAATGACAATTATGATAGTGATGCTACTATACTACTACTTCTACTACTACTACTACTACTATAGGCCTACTAGCTATAACAGCAACATCAACAATAATAATAACAATAAAATAAATGATAACGCTAGTTTTATCAACGATTTGAACAAAAAAAAAGGAATTCTAAAGATAGTTATATGATATAAATAGCAATTTATCTTGTTTTTTTAAAGGGTATCCAAGTGCAGACGATTTCGAATGATTGATTAATTGATTGCATTTATTCTTTTTCATTCCAAAATTCAACAAAAGTTACAATGTAGGCAAAACACAAAAATATAATATACAGAAATGAAAAAAGGGAACCCACTGGAAAGCAAAGCTTGTTAGTATGGGTTCCCTGCAATAAATAGTTAATTAAAGTAAAGCTTTGATCAATGAAATTCAAATCGTAAATTAAAAAGGTTTGTACAATGAAAAAGAATACCAGTGGGGTCAAGCTTTCATGCCTACTCACTATGGGGAAATTAACAACAAAAATATTATATCATACCTGTATAAAACAAACCCTGAGTTCAGGAGTGTGTGAACAGAAATCACTTGGACAAGACAGGAGGAAAATTTCCAGGAGAAGTTCATGTAATCTGGCAAAAAAAACTTAATTGCAATTAGGAGAAAAAAAATATTCAAAAATATTTGTGAAAGTTTGACGAAAATCTACTAAATATTAAAGGTCAAGTCCACCTCAGGAAAATGCTGACTTGAATAAATAGAAAAAATCAAACTAGCATAGTGCTGAAAATTTCATCAAAATCGGATGTAAAATAAGAAAGTTATGACATTTTAAAGTTTCGCTTATTTTTCACAAAACAGTGATATGCACAACTAGGTGAGTCAGTCGATGATGTCCATCACTCACTATTTCTTTTGCTTTTTATTGTTTGAATTATACAATATTTCATTTTTTATAGATTTGACAATTAGGACCAACTTGACTGAACCATATTCATATAGTATTAAACAATGCTAATTCCACATGTTCAGGGAGGAATTAATCGTTGTATCACTTGACAATGAGGAAAAAATTAGAATATTTCATATTTCATATAGTGAGTGGATGAAGTCACCAGTCTCCCCATTTGCATACCAGCCAGGATGTAACTGTTTTGTGAAATTAAGCAAAACTTAAAAATGTCACAACTTTCTTATCTTACATCCGATTTTGATGAAATTTTCAGTGATATGCTTGTTGGATTTTTCTCTTTTTATTCAAATCATTAACCTTTTGTTGGGGTGGACTTGTCCTTTAAGAAAGCTATTAGAATTTTAAGGTTTTTGATTTGTGACGTCATTATGCAAACAGCCTCCCTATATCGTGTAATTGAAATATAAATGAAATGTCATTTTCCTTAGAAAAAAAATATAAAAATGGTTTTCATTGTACCTACATAAACAAATTATTTCATACCTGCTCCTGAAGGAACTAAAGAATTAGTCATCATGAACCATTAAAATAATGAATTTATGCATTTTACATCACATAAAACATCAGCTGCTCGTAAATGACGTATATAGGCCTATCTGGCATTTTTACGACACATTATAAAAACTGTGGTGTTAAAACTGACACCAGTTGGTGTTAATAGAGGACCACACCCCGAGGTGTTAAAATTACACCCTAGAGATTGAACATGACACCAAAGAGTGTAAATGTAACAACCCAAGGTGTTGTAATAACACCTATGGGTGTTACAATAACACCGTAAATTTAACACCGGTGTAAAATAACCGGTGTGGTCCTCTATGTACACCGGTTAACACCACATTTTTTGCTGTGTATTATTCCCTGTCAAGATCTTGATCTCTCTCTCTTTCTATCTCCTCTTCCTCCTCCTCTTCTTCTCCGCCCCCTCGATCCTCCTTGTTCTTCTTCTTTTTTTTTCTTCTTCTTTTTTTTCTTCTTCTTCTTCTTCTTCTCCGTCTTCTCCTTTTTCGGCCGCCCAACAACCTACTCTTATTTTTTTTAAATTCCCCTTCGATCGCTATTTCTCTTCCTATCTTCGTACCCCCTTTCCTTGTATTTCAAACCCTCCCCCCTTTCTCTTATAACACGATCTCTTTTAAAATTATAAGAGCTAACAAAGCAAAAGGGAAAGTCATTTATTGGGCCTAAATCATGCATGACATTTTACATAGACGTTCGCCATGTGCAGGAGCCGATCAAAGATTTCCCAAAATGGTGATTATTGTACAGAAAAAAGCAATTTGTCAGGAATAATTTGAAAAGCAAAAAAAAAAAAGGTCCTCACTTGAGCATTAACGACATATCCCCCTATTTGCTATATGACTCTCAAGGGGGGGGGGGGTGGCACGGGCTGGAAGATCCCCCGCAGCCCCCCCCCCCCCACCCTGTATCCGCCACTGATGTGCATTACAAACTCAAAGAACTTTAAAGAATTTTATTGAAGATGGACATGAAATTTACGTTATCATACAGAAGGTAAACTTTTCATGCAATAGGGATATCAAATCCACTTTTGCTCGTTTTTCATTGATCAGTGTTTTTTGCACACAAATCTAAAGCTTTCCAGAACAGGAAGTTCCTCTCCATATATAAGAGTCATCAATATACACTCAAAATTTAAACAACGCTGTTTACTATATAGACCTATGAATCGCACAGTATAGTTGTTTAAACATTTTAAACAAGTGTTTGAAATCTTAAACAACAAAATGTAATATCTAACAGGTATTCAATTTGGATGGTCAGGGCTGAAAATATTTATATCTAAAAATAAATAGTGTAAAATTCACACAGCAAATGCTAAAAATTTCATCATCGGATACATGGGATAAGAAATAAGCTATTGAATTGACCATCCTTTTAAACTGTTAAACCATCATAATATACCAGCATTGTTTAAAATTTTTGAACAGCGTTATTTTTACTATGTAGGTAACAAAAATGACAGATTAAAAAGAGAATCCTGCATGCAGATGTCTTTTATTTTATATAAATTATGAAGAGCTCATGTGCAAAATTGGCTGGATCAATTTTTCATCAAATTTGACTATTTTGTCTTAAGATGATACCAAAGAATAGTCAAAATTCCCTTTAAAAGATGAATAAAAATGGCAAAGAAAAAATCACCTTTTTTTCAAAAGGGGTTATATAGGTCTATTTCAGTTTGTTTGCAAAAGGGCTATATAATATAGATCCACAATGGTAATTAAAAAAAAATATCTAAGACAGGATAATTGATACCAATTTCGTGTTCACATGGTGGGGTATAAGTTTAGTTTCGCATAAGGATCGATATTGTAATGTGGGAGAATAAAAAACATGATTTTCTCGGAATGGTCTAAAGTGGATCTAACCACTTTTGCAAACAAACTCTTCAACTTCGAAAAGTTCCGAGGGGTGGGCTAATAGGTGCATTTTCTCTAGTCCTTTCGTGTTATGTCGAAGTGCATTTTCGGTATAGACTGTTTACTTGTAACATGCAGAACCTTTGGTGATAAAGCATTAAAAACAATGATTTGACATTAATTTTCATGCAAAATACGGACTATTAATAAACATATATAAAAAAAATCATTACGAAATAATTAGAAGACCTTCAATTGTCATTTTCAGATTTTTGTTATAGGCCTAGCTATATTGATGACTCTGAGAGTGATAGAACATCTTCTTGAACATGCCGTTGAATGGTAATATTGATCTGGGTGAAATTTAAGGGAAAAACTACGTTGATTTAAAATACTGCTTTGGGGTAAAAGTGTTAACTTCTCATAATTATATAGCCCGATCATCGCCTGCATATTGGCGGGGATGATGCGGGTTAGCCGTTGGGGGTAAAGGGTCCCTGCACTGCACCTATACCTCGGTCGTCTGCCTAGCTGGCCGCACGATATGCCGTACTTTTCCGGCAATCGTTCCGAATACTAGTATAGTTTCTTGTGCCGAGAAAATGCAATCATGAAAGTATAACGCAAGCACATCGTCATGATTGTCCTGCTTTGGTATATTTTTTATATAAAAAGTAATCAAGTTCCCCCTTTCCCCCGACCTACATCGTTGTAAATATAGACGCTGGATGCGTTTAGAGTGGAGAGTAGTCGAAATTGTTCTGCGGCTCGATCAGTGTCTCGGTGGTGCACTGCGCGGGGCACTGCGCTAGCTGCAGATTATAAAATGCAGGTCGGGGATGGGAATGCTGTTCGCAGTCGATCTTGTATCAGCACCAAAATTTGTTCTTAGACCCTGCCCTCTTCACAAATGAATTTTTAAGAATGGGGACAGGATCGAGATGCGTAAAAAGATGATCTAGCCACACCCGCCAAATTTTTATTTTTTACCCAGCTCAGATCGGGCCTAGCGCATGCGATTTTGTCGTCGCAGAGCCCGATGTAGCACCCAATAATAAAATGGCATGTCGGCCCGCAAAGTCTGTCTGCATTAAAATTGCAGACATTAATTCCAGTACGTAAAATTTTTGGAATAGATTTACGCGATGAAGATATTTTCCCAACCCAATGAAATGAGCATGTTTATATCTCTCATGGACCCTCATTTATGACTGAATAGATCTTTTTGTTAAAGTAAAATCCAATTCACTACTAAAAAGTTTGTCCATGCAGCCAAATTTCCCACGAGTTGCGTAATCGTAAACAAACCACACGTGAGATTTTGTGAACAGCTGATCGTGATCACCATGCCAATGTCTTGACATTCAAGTCAGGAAACCCATTTTCTATCGTAATTTATCGCACGTACTTCAAGAAACACTGAATATAGCGAGCAAAAGAGGGAGAAAATGGCACGAAACTCCGTATCGGTGAATATGAGGAAGCGAGTTTCTGAGGAAATCTTTAAGGACCCATGCTCGTTCCAGGGCACGCCGATACCAGCAATTCAAAGCGCGGTGTATTTTCAGCGCGAAAGTAATTGATTATCGGAACGCCCTCTATCACCTGTTTGGAGCTAGTCACAGAGATAAATCTCCAGCACGGCTCTATATATGGAGCAAATTCGTTTATTGTTCGCATTATTTCATCCATGTTGGGGGTCTACCAGCAGAAAATTTAGAATCGTCTATAATACCACCAATGATAAGCCTTCACTGCTTTACGTAAGCTATGTGGGGGCGGCTAAGTGAATATTAACCATGCTTAATTTCCAATATTATATCAGTTATGAGCAGGACGTGGCGGATTAAGGCCGGGGATGGGGGGGGGGGGGGGGGGGTGCACATCCGCGGCCGTGCCCCTCTTTATTTGAGAGCCATAATAAATTTTTCAATGTAAATATGCCGTTTTTACTAAAGTGTGCCCATTTTAAAAGTCACAGCATATATCTTATTGGTAAGAAGTGATGACCTTTTTTTTGGCTTTTCCAATTTTACGCGAACGAAATTAATTATATTTTGGGGGTAAAAATTTGCCTACACGTACTCCCATAAGTCAATATACACCCCAGTCTAACCATTTTTTAGAACATATTATGCAAAACCTATTCTGAATTGATTAATCATATTTCTCTGCAAATCCAGGGGGTCACATTCGACCCATGCTCCCTCCTTTTGAGAGGCATAATCAAAATCTGCAATAATATTCCATGTAACACAATAATTTGTGCCCCCCCCCCCTTTTGAAAGCGAGGCCTTTTTTTTTTGCTTGTCAAATTTTCATCGGAAAAATGTGCTCCCCCTTGGGAAAATCCTGGATCGGCCGCCCCCTGGTTATGATGTATCGTGATAGATTTCCTTTCATCAAGTAAAGCATTCACGGGGGCCCGAGTATATGTAGAGTGAGCTGGTTTGTTGACAGCCAAATCAAACCAAACAAACAAATAACCAAAAATGAAAGGAAAGGAATTAGGGCAGAAGGAAAATACGAGAAGCCAACCACCGACCCCCTATTAAAAAAAAGATTCTCGCTCCCACATGAAAGAGATTTACGCAAAATCTCTACATTTCAGCATACCCATGCTGTGCAGGGTTCGGTGTATCCAATTTTTAGGTCTGATTATCAAGAATGTTTACCTGGTAGCGCTTCGCGCTCCTGTTATTTATTAGTTGTGGTGCAGCAGTTCTGATTATCGACTATTGATTAGCCCCCTCCCCTTTTGAAAGTCATAGCATATATTTTAATGGGAATGTGTCGTTGAAACAAATTCGAGTCCTTTTTTTTTTGGGGGGGGGGGGTTCCAATACGTGAACGAAATGAATCCTATTTTGGGGTGAACAACTTTTTTCACCTTTCTTTTTTGCTTGTCAAATTTTCCTCGGGAAAATTTGCCCCCTTTTGGAAAAATCCTGGATCGGCCCCTGGTTATGAAATGTCGCTATTTTGCTCACTTTCCTTATTCTTTTGTTGCAATGTGTGATTGCGGGTGTATGTGCTTGTTTTATAGATATGGTGTGCAGGCCTTTAGCTAATACTAATGTTCTTAAACAAAGTTGATCTAATTTCATTTTTTGGTATTTTATTATATTTCTTAATTGTCATTTAGAGCCTCAAATATAAGCACAGGATGCTTTTTCAGAGGGCCCGGGTCATCTATGTGTATTATTTTGTTTACTTTGTAGGTTCTTGATTGTTTTATTTTGCCAAATGAATTGAATTAAATTGAAAAAAAATGAATAAAGGGGGTCAATTCAAGCACTATTTCAAGCACTATGTAGGACAAATAATGGGATCGCAAATGATGAATGAGGCGAGCGCGAAACACGAGCTGATATTTTTTGTTATCATTTTGTGATAGGTCCGTGTTTTAACCAAGGGCCGGGACATTCTAAGGATATTTTTTCATCATGACTGTCTTCCTATTCCTTTTCCTAAGCGCCAGATGAAACTTGTCGAGATTCAATTCTGAAAAAAGGGACAATTTAATTATTATAAGGAATTCACAAAAATTTCATCTTATTTTCAATCTAAAAAACCTATTGAGAGCGCGAAATTTGTTGATATTCAGGCCTGAAAATTGCATGGACATTTTAAGCAATTTTGTAAAATGTTTTGAATAGGATGCATAGGTAAATGTATTTTTTAACAATTAATGCGAGTAAAAATCGCGAGCTGAAATTTTGTATAAACTGTCATGAAAACATAGAAAATGATTTTTAAATACATATAGTATAATTATATAAAGAACTGATATAGAGGTATATATACATGTCTCAACATTAAAAATGCAAGCGCACAAGGCTAGCTCACAGGTTTTGACAATGAGAATTGAAAAGGAAAAATGTATTTTGAGAACTTTATGGAATATATACGAGCAGAATAGGTACCTGGCAAATCAAATAATGAGAGTGCGCAGCGTGAGCTGAAAATGTTGATACTCCGACTATAAAACGGACATTTTACAAAATTGTTTTTTAACAATCAATTCGTAAATCAAACAAAATAATGAAAGCTTGATGTCCGAGCTATTATGTTTTGTATATATTGACTACAAAAAACTGTAGGCCCCATATCAGCCAATTAAGAAAGATTTGTATCTCATCGAAAATGCAATGCGTGCGCGAAGCGCGAGCAAAATGTTTACACTTTTAATATAATTTACTTTATTTTGTCATTCATTTTTCAAGGCTTCCCTCACCCTATTTTATTACTCGCCTTCCTCCTCTTCTTTCCCCTCTTCTTTTTTCTCCTCTTTTTTTCCCTTCCTTTTTTCTTTCTCCCCCTTTTTTTGCTCCGCCACCAGGGGAGCGGGGGGGGGGGGGGGGGCGGCCGGGCCCCTCGATCCGCCTATGGTAGTTCCTATAGCAATTGAGTCTTTGCAGTTTGAACGCTTGTTGGTATGCAACTCAGGGAGTGGAGAGAGTGCATGCATTGTGTGCAAGTTAGGCCAGAATCCGATGACCGGGGTAATGTAAACAGATACATTGGTAACCATGGTAACTGAAGCGCTTACAGAGTCCAATTCACGGCCCATATGCATAAAGGCCATGCCACCGCACACCTTACGATTGGCCTGCGACCCGATTTAGGAATAAAACGCAGTAGAATTTGATGCTAATATTGAGACTTGGAGTATCTTATTGTGTAATGTTCGAAATCATCATACGAATACCTACGCTCAAATCTGTGACTATATGCTATCATCCTTCGTAGAATAAAAGCAAATTTAATATCTAGTCGTAATGACGTCATAGCAGTCGTATGATTGGCTATACGATTTGAAACTAATTTGGCCTTTACTCCAAAATAAAGGCTTGCAATCTTATAATGTTTATATTTGTATTCTTTATTTTAACCTCAAATAAAGATATATATTCCATCCACATTTTCAGAAAATGAGCAAAATCCGATTAGTTCCAAAATCGGATCGCGAACCTGAGTCGGAAGGTGTGCGTGCAGTGGCGTTTAGAGGCGCTATACAAAAGCGGGATGTTATTAGGATTTGTAGTATTGATAAAATTATTATTAGTAGTAATTACTATCATTATTATTATTATTTCCATTAATTTTGTTGTTGTTATTATGATTGTTATCATCATCATGTTTAGAATATCAAACACTTGTTTAAACCGTTGACAATCAAATACTGTTTATAATGTTAATCACTAGCGTACCTACGGGGGGGGGGGGGGCAGGGGGGGGGGGCTTTCTGCCCCCCCTGACGAGCCACAACCCATACAAAATACATATCACTGCCCCCCCCTGACGAACTTGAAAGACCTTTTATGCCCCCCCTGACGAGCTTGAAGACCTTTATTGCCCCCCCTGACGAGCTTGAAGACCTTTTTTTTTCTTGTCAATTTTTTTTTCTGGAACAATAACCTTTATTTTTTATTGAAGACCTTTTTTTTTCTTTTTTTTTTTGCTTGTCAATTTTTTTGGCGGCCGATTTTGCCCCCCCTGTGGAAAATCCTAGGTACGCCACTGATACAAAAGTTAATACAAAAGTAAACAGCCGGTTTTTTTTTTGTAAAGGTGCGAGTCCTCTGAATGAAAAGTGCGCTCCCCGGAATAAAATGACGCATTCAATATATGAGAATAAACCCAATCGAGTATTTGTTGTCTTTGTTGATTAACTTTGAAAAGAAAATCAACCTGTCTTATGTCATGAATCTAAAACTTGCAAAAAAATGAATAAAAGAGAGGCCGGTAATGCCATTTAAAGATAGATCTGATATTGGAAGAGCAAACAAATTAATGTCAAGTCCACCCAAATAGAATCTAACTGAATCAATAAGAGAGAAAAATCAAACAAGCATATAACATTAAAAATTTCTGATGTAAAATAAGAAAATTATGTTAAAGTTTCGTTTATTTTTCACAAAACAATATGCACAACTCAATGACATGCAAATGGAAGTCGATGATGTCTCACTCACTATTTCTTTTGTTTTTCATTGTTTGAAACATACAATATTTCAATTTTACAGATTTGACAATAATCACCAACTTAACCATAACACGTTGAGGCAATGGTAACTCCACGTGTTCAGGGCCAGAGGAATAAAACTTTGTTTCAAAGGACAATGAGGAGAAAATGGGAATGTATTTCATATCATGAATAGTGAGTGATTGATGTCATCATGCAGTCCTCTCATTTGCATACATACCAGGACATGCAGGATGTGCATACATAACTGTTTTGTGAAATTAAGTGAAATTTGTCTTGTTTTACAACCGATTTTGATGATATCTTCAGTGTTATGCTTGTTGGATTTTTATATTTTTATTCAAATCAACTCTTTGTTGGGGTGGACTTGTCCTTTAAAGGAGAATGAAACTCTTGGAGCAAGTTAGCTTTTGTGAAAGCAGAAAAATCAAAGAATAAGATCAACAAAAGTCTGAGTGAAATAGGACTAGCAATAGAAGAGTTATGAGCATTTGAATGTCGAGATCACTAATGCTATGGAGATCCTCCAATTGGCAATGCGACCAAGATCTGTGATGTCACAGATGAACAACTCTCCCCTTTTGGACACTGAAAATATACCCCAAAACATCTCTTTTTGCTCAGTCTAATCATATGACAAACGATTCATCAATGATGTAATGTTGTGAAACCTCTGTACTTGTCCTCTCATAAAGAGAACACCTCACCTTGTGATAGACTCTATAAAAGTGAGAATATAAGTGAAATAAGTACTAAAGTAATGAGGGAGTTGTACGTGTGTGACATCACAGATCTTGGTCGCACTGTCAATGGGAGGATCTACATGGCATTAGTGATCTCGTCTTTCAAATGCTCATAACTTTCTTATTATTCATTCAATCTTCCTCAAACTTTCAACAATATGTTTCTTTGATTTTTCTCTTTGATATGGATACAGCTGGTTTCTAGGGTTTCATTCTCCTTTAATGGATGTAGCAAGCCAAAGAAAGACTATTTTTACCCCCCCCCCCCTCTGAAACACTGACCCGCGGAGCATCTAGTCTGCAGGCCCCGGGGGGGCCACTTCCATTCACGAGTGGATACCATGCGCGACCATGGGGTCTCGAAAAGCACCCTAAACACGTAATTTCCATATTCTGAAAATGCGCCCCTTAACAAGTATTGGCGTGTGAAACCCTACCCTTAACAAGTATTGGTAACGAAACGATACTCTAAATGTTCCCTGAAATGAACCCCTAAACAAGTACAGGAATGTTATATTGTTACGGGTCCTTCGGTCGTCGGCTTTACCTTATTTGGTTTAGTACGACCCCACCTTCTACACCTCGCGCAAATCGGACTCTAAACACGAAGTGATGGGGCAAAAAGGACATCCTTTATAAAACATTTTAATTTGGTTTTATCATCCCCGCGAATTCGACCCTAAACACGTAATTTTCCTAGCGAAATAGATACCCTTTTTTCATTATTTTTGTGTTTTTGACACCCTTATCACGTTACGTACGTAACGTGCCCTATCGTGAAAAAGACATCCTTTTTACGTGTTTTTTTGGTCGCGCATGGTATCCACTCGTCAATGTAAGTGGCCCCCCCCCGGGCTGCAGGCACAGACCCTGATTGGAACTTTGATCAATAAGTGTGCCTCCACGCAAAGACTAGCACATACAAAACTTGCTGTTCCAATGAAGCCTTCAGTACACAAGGCATGAGTATGCTGCACATTCAGACCCTTAACTCGAGTGAAGGGTTTGCCCAGCAGACTAGGAGCATCATGCATGGTATTGTGAAAACCCAGAACAGGTTGGTGAACTGCCCGTGAACTGCCAATAGGTTATTTATACAGTCATCGCAAAGGTTAGGAGTCTGTTCCAACAGAATGCTCTTGATGAGAAAAGAAGAAAAAAAAAAAGGAAGAACATTTGCCTTTGAATAGAACAGCTAGAGTGAACACAATATTCTATGGTTCGTGAACGAAAGCCAAATATGCAGTACCATCAGCTCCATGGTAAAGTATAGTAGTAGAGACATATATGGTCGGAGAAATTTTTGTTGAAACAACCTACATTAACAATGGTGTCTTTCGTCTCCAGTACACGTCTATTCACGGGATTCTATCGAACGACAAGGGAGCATTTTGGAAAATGCTTGAGGTAGGTTTATATTTAGAAAAGCTTATTTGCATTAGATAGGTATAATGTATGATCTTATCAGCATAGCTAGGCCCTATACGTCAAAATTGGTTTGGGTAGACGTAGACATTGGCCGAAAGCATATAGTTTTCTCGAGTTTTTCTACACTTTGTGATAAAAATACGAGAAGAAACATATCATACTCATACGAGTCATAGAGAAAAGGAAACGTTTTAGGTGTATGAATGGTGGCTGCTTGTAGTAGGCCCTTATTATAGCTAGTGGGATGTAGTCGTATAGTAAATAGTGCTAGTAGGCCTAATGATAATATATAAACCATATATTAATTTGTTTCGCAGATGATCGGACTCTGGTTGAGATTAGTTAAGGGAAAAGAGTCCAAGCACTCATTTAACATTTTGAAATTCCTTTTGCATTTACAAGGAGACATACAATCTCCATCAAAATCACAATGGTTATCATTTATTAGAAATATGTTTGATTCTGCAGGAATAGGGGATATAATAATAATAATATAAAGTTCTTGTATATAGCGCATATCACAATTATGAATAATGTCTCTATAGATGCGCTTTCAAAGGACTTGGATATTATTACCCCAGCTGTATAGCTTGGCAGCCGTAATTGCTGAGATTACAGCGCACACGCATTTCAAGGAATAAATTCATGCCAGGTACCCATTCACCTCACCTGGGTTGAGTGCATCACAATGTGGATAAATTTCTTGCCGAAGGAAATTACGCCATGGCTGGGATTCGAACCCACGACCTTCAGTGTTTCAAAGTCTGGAGACTAATCCACTGGGCCGGCCCACAACGCTCCATATTATGGGAATGTGTGGTTAGCACTGGGGAATGGAGTTAGTGCTACATGGATTTCACACTCTCCTAAAGTTAGACTTTTTAATATGTTTACTTAAGATTGCTGGAGGGCAGTCACATGGTCAGATAGAATGTGAACAAATTATAGAATGTGTGAGGACAAGTCCATCCCAACAAAAAGTTGATTCGAATAAAAAGAGAAAAATACAACAAACATGTAACAACTGAAAGATTCATCAAAATCGGATGTAAAATGAGAAAGTTATGACATTTTAAAGTTTCGCTTAATTTCACAAAACAGTTATATTCACATCCTTGTCGGTATGCAAATGCGGAGACTGATGACATCACTCACTCACTATTTCTTTTGTATTTTATTATGTGAGATATGAAATATTCCAATTTCTCCCTGAACATGTGCAATTAGCATTGTTTAATACTATATGGTTCAATCAAGTTGGTCCTTATTGTCAAATCTGTAAAAAATGAAATGTTGTATAATTCAAACAATAAAAAAACAAAAGAAATAGTGAGTGAGGGACGTCATCGACTGTCTCATTTGCATGTCACTGAATTGTGCATATCACTGTTTTGTGAAAAATAAGCGAAACTTTAAAATGTCATAACTTTCTTATTTTCCATCCGATTTTGATGAAATTTTCAGCACTTTGCTTGTTTGATTTTTCTCTATTTAATCAAATCCTTTTTTTTTTTTTGGGGGGGAGGCTCGTTTCACCACTATGCACTCATGTTAGTGTATAAAATTAGCTTACGTTACCTGGTATGCCCCATAAAGCTTGATCCGATGCAAAGAAGAGAAAGTTTATAATATATCATATCTGTCTTCCCCTGTTCGCTAGAAATCGTCAGCTTTTCACAAGGAGCTGTATTATGCAGCGAGAAACCACCACTATGGAATCCGTATACCATCAGTTTCAAAGGTTTTTGAAAGATATCCTGAAGGCAAGTCCAGACAAATACCCCAAGTCATATCACCTGAAGCAGTTCGGTTGGAACGATTTCAACAAAATTGGTAAGAGACAGTCACTAACTTTTTGTATGATGCGTATTTTATATTATATTTTTATGAATTTCATATTATATTTTTGTTTCATTGATACAAGGACCGATGTGATGGAGTGAGGAAAATATTTGACCCCAAAATGGTTACATTGGACCCAAGTCTCTTTTTGACCCGGAACGGTCCAAAATTTTTCTCACTAGCTTCGCTTGCTCGCAGTTTAAAAAAATAAATTTTCCATTCGCCATGCCCCCACAACTTTTTTCTCATTGATAAAGTTCTAACCTATCAAAGTGGAATGGGCTAGTTCAAAGTAACGCCGTATCTTCGATCTATAGACACATCCTTTGTTTTTGCTTGTTCTTGTTTAAATAGGAGCCATTCACCCTCATTACCATGTGGGATACAGTCTGATGGCAGCATTACAGCTGCATTCGCCAGTCGCTGCAGATGGTGAGCCTGAAAAGAGCACCTCTTACTTTGGCCGCTCTTTTAGTCTCAACTTCCGCCCTGCATACCACTCTACCAATTTCGTTTCCAGGCCAGTCAGATACGATTCCTACATTGCCTATCTAGGGAGGGCATCTACGTACATCGGCATTGAACTTCGAGATGACGAGTCCGACCTGCTTTACATGACAGGTCAAATGCAATGCATAACGATTGACCTGAAAGAAAAGAAGCTCGTACCGGTTAGTCTGGAATCAATCAAGAAGTATGAGGGTAAGATCATGCTGAAGGAGGCCCCAAAGAGGCATCAGTTCATACCCGCGCAGTTTGCGAAAGATAATGTCTTCAAGTGGAAGACTGCAACTCAGTGGAGTGACGTGGACCACAATGGGCATGTTAATCAAATGCCGTACATGCGTTTCATCTACGATGCAGGGAGTTCTGCAGCTGTGGCGGGGTTCCTCAAGTCCTTCCACCGAGAGCTGATCCACTACAGATTGAAGACCTACGCTGTGGAGTACATTAAGGAGATCCATCAAGGACAAGAGCTTAAGATTTTCTGTTGGGAGATGAAGGATAGTCCGGGTACAATCCATTTTGAATTTCATGTTGAAGGCCACGTCGTCAGTAGGAGTCATCTGATATTCGATGTACAGCATCTGGCGGAACTTTAGAATCGAGATCCCCTTTAGGAGACCTCTTGTCAAAAGACAGAGCAGCGTCTTTCACGCAGGATTCCTGCAAACTTCTTTTCATCCCTAATCCAAATTAGAACGTAAGACGGTGTGAAAGAATCGTAATGGAGTACGCAGAGCGCACTTTGTTAACGCGCCCCCAATGACCAAGGCGGATAAAGGGAATGGACCAAGTCGTTGCCCGACTAGACATCGCAACTATAATCATTAATGTCATCCTTAACACATTATTTTTTTCCAAAGTTGATTACTCTGGACCTGCGTTTTGGATTTTTTAGGCGAACCGTCTCCGTTTTTATGGTTTGTTACTTCATTTGTTTCGCATATTAGTCAGATTCGTTCTTGTTAAATTGCTTCTTGTTTAAATCTAGTTTTTCTTGGTGGTGTCTTTTCTCGACTTTAGTAAGGCATGTAATTCAATTGGTTACTCCACTTAATTACATAAATTAGAATGTAATGGTATGCGAGGTTTATCATAGTCACACTCTTGGTTTGAAAGTTATTCAAAATTAATCGGATGGTATCATATCAAACTGTAATTTCAGGTGTTGTTATCCTTCATGTGGTGTACCTTAATGATCGATTCTAGGTCCTTTTTATTCATCATTTTTTCTATTCTTCGATTTTTTCATCGATAATCTCCTTAATATTTTTGCGAAAAAGGAAATTCATATTGGAACTGAATTACTAAATCAACCCGCCTTTAACAATCATTTGCAAAATGGCCCCTTTTCGAAAGAGAAAACATAACACACAATCTCGATAGACAACCATATTTGCGGGAGATCAAAATGAATCATTGTATAGAAGATAATTTAACAATGTGCCTATATTATGTCGCCACAGTTGACTTGAAAAAAGATGAATATATATGTATATTGTGTATTCTATGTATAATAATGGCTATAATGGCTTTCCCGAGTCTAAAGCCTTTTTTTTAGCAATCACTGCACCGGAACTGACCCTCTGAACTTGACCTTTGCTTTTGACCTTACGGTAGCATATACAAGAGAGTACAATGTAAATAATAACATCTGTAAGGTCAGACTGTGATGATTGTTGTGCGATTTATTGTTCACAGCGGATAATGAATTTGTTTCCTATAAAAAAGACTTTGGACTCGGTGATGATGAAACAATAAAGCTCTCATACGGAAAAAAAATGAAGATAACTGTCTGTGGAATGATTATTTCTTCTTTCATTCGCTTGTCAGAAAAAGGTCCTAAAAAACGACAAAGTTAACATCGTCACTGATCAGAGCATTATCAAGGAGTGAATACTGTGTTCCTTTCAGGGGGCGTTTCATCTATTTTTTTGTCTGTTTGACATGTAGTCAGATTCGACAACATTCCTTGAATTTGATTGGCTGAAAAGCACAGTTCCTATGGTAACTGCCCCCCCCCCCGAAATTGTTCAAACTGACATGCAGTTGTTTAGTGAAAATGTTCACACAACTCACCGAGAGCGTGCCCGAAATTCTTCAATTTTACTTCAGGAAACGCAAAAGCGACCCAATGACAAGCCCGGTAACTTCGCTCCGGCCCTCACTTCTGAGTTTCTTCGAAAGTTTTTACTCGACTTGCCCCCCCCCCCCCTAAAGAAAAGAAAATATCTCGCACACGGCCATGGACAAAAATGACTCGTAGCATAAGACATTGAGAGAGTTGCGTGAAAGGACCTATATCGGGTGTTTTATCCGACAATTCATGTTTTATCTAACAATTGCCATAGAGCTTCTCAGCCGATCGCAATGGAGGAAAGTCGATCCGACAAGTTGTTTGACAAAAATACTCCCCGGAGAAGTCCTTTTAAGAACCATTCCCAGTAGTGGTGATTAGTGGTGATTAAGGTGAAGAAATTTAGCAGTACCCTGTCGTAAATAAGGTGACAACACCAATAATGGAAAATTTTGAATAAATACATTCATATTCATAATAAATGAATAACAAAGAAATAAATGAAAATAACACCATTTGTCATTATTTTGCATAAATAGTTATTTTAATACCAAATGATATACATGTACAGCACGATGTGGTATATTTTTTTCAATCACAGTATAAGTACAGACTCTTGAACAATGTGCATTGTGGTTATTATGTGAACAACTTCCTTTGCACGCGTTATAACACCAAGCAACACGCGTTTAATTCACACTTTATTAAGTTCATGTAAATGCACCTATATAATTTGGAGGAAACTATCCTCCGTTACCCTCACACAACTATCAATTGAGTCAGACATCATCATTCTTCCTGAAACTGTTTTATGAAGGTACTAAGAAACATTCTTCATGTGGACACCTTATAAATAACGTGACATCATCAACAAAAAGTAAAATAGCATGAATTATATGGAACACGAAAGCAACTAGAGTAATTATTTTCTCACACCATAAACGCTGTTTCATTTATCCGACGATGTTTACTTTATATGAGTACAGAAGTTGTATGAACAGCTCAAACAAGTGTTTAAAATCTTACACAACAAAGTTAAGTTTTTTAAACATTTAATGCTCAATGAATTAAACATGGATGTTTAAACTGTTAATCAACTACTGTTAAGTTCACATCGTAAGCAGCGTTTTATGCAATTTTTAAACAGCATTTGTGCCGTGTACGAACTAGCGCGCATCCTCACGGTGGAACATAGAGGTTTCGTTTTATAACCGCACGCAACTGGGAATTAAGTGCGATTTTAAAGAAACCAAAACCCGAGAAGGGAATAATCAATCATATTGGAAAGAGTAGAATGAGAGGAACAATTTAAAACAAGTTTCATCAAAATCGATTATGAAATAAGCAAGTTATGGACGTTTAAATAGTCTTAGTGTACTTTCTATGGGGATTCAGAATAGCAGATTTTGTGGACAACTCTCCATTTGTTAAAATTGTCAGAGTTTTCCAATTATCTTTCAAATTGCGTCTTGCCTCGATCTTTCTGAGCATAACATATGTCATGGGAAAATATAATTCATACCACATATGTCAAGGTGGAGAGGAGGAGATAATGTGAAATGCGTGAAATAAAAGAGAAAATTTTATTCTTTCTGATTAGATGGATTCTCTCCTTATATTTTGGTTTCCTTTAAGTCACAAAAACTCTTTGTGAAATACAGTTTATTCTTTTGTCCAGTAGTTGCAATCGTGTTCATATGTCTAGGCAATAATGTGCAACGTGCAGCAACGTAAACAAAAGACAAACCTGACTGATATTATTGCACGGAATCACTAAAAACACAAATGTAAACAAAAAATGAGTTTGGTTATTATAAATAAGATGCAATGGGGCATAATAACACCACGTAAAAACAATGAAAATAAATTATGGTGATGGAATAACTGTTCAATGCTACTGTACTCAGAAAGTATTTGTATGAATTATATAAAACAGTGTATTTAAACTGTCATGGGTGATCTCACGCTGGAACATCGATAAGAATTCTTTTAATAATAATTTAAATAAAAATCTCGGGTCAGAATGACCCGTAAAGTGGCTCAAAATTGATACCCGCAATACAATGACCGATGTGACGGAGTGAGGAATATATTTGACTCCAAAATGGTTACATTGGACCCTATAGTCTCTATTTGACCCGGAACGGTCTGTGGTACCAACAGACTCTGTTCCCGGGTCAATCTGACCCGGTTCTCGAATCAATCTGACCCCTCAAGCATCTGATATGGGCAATGTGAGCATTTAAAGCAAATAAAGCTCGTTCATTGCTATCTACAATTACTGGCACTTCTATATATATATATATAAATGCTTTATTTTCCTCCCTTTAGTAATATGAACAAAACTGAAGCCTCTAAAATTCACACACTATCTTTCTGTACGCTTAATTGCATATCAAACAATTATTTCTGCAATTCTATGAAATATACAATCATAATATAATCAGCATCACAATGTTACATTAGCCTTATTCTATACGATCAGAAGTGTTTTAACTTTTTCATTGTATAAACAATCTTGATTTAATTCAATGATTCAAAACACAAGACAAAGAGTATATATTTTGTGGACCTTACGATGTATTTCGTGCTTCTATCAAGTTCACCGGTTGCACGTATTTGAGATATCAAACTATACAGAAATGAAAAAAAAAGACTAAATCATTTTCTGCACCGATCTAAAGGTCAAGTCCACCCCAGAAAAATGATTGAATCAATCAAACAAGCATTATGCTGAACATTTCATCAAAATCGGATGTGAAATAAGAAAGTTATGACATTTTTAAGTTTCGCTTATTTTTCACAAAGCAGTGATATGTACAACTCAGTGACATGCAAATGAGACAGTCGATGATGTCATTCACTCACTTTCAATTTTTCTATTGTTTGAATTATACAATATTTCATTTTTTCAATTTCGACAATAAGGACAAACTTGATTGAACCATATAGATATAGTATAAAAAAACAATGCTAATTCCA
This sequence comes from Lytechinus pictus, assembly GCF_037042905.1. Taxonomy (NCBI): domain Eukaryota; kingdom Metazoa; phylum Echinodermata; class Echinoidea; order Temnopleuroida; family Toxopneustidae; genus Lytechinus; species Lytechinus pictus. The sequence goes on from NC_087252.1 coordinate 37,884,495, forward strand.
CGTGTTCAGGGATGAAAGTAATCGTTGTTTCACAGGACAATGGTGAGAAAATTGGAATATTTCATAGTTCATATAATAAATTACAAAAAAATTGTGAGTGAGTGATGTCATCAATCTCCTCATTTGCATACCAACAAGGATGTGATTATAACTGTTTTGTGAAATTAAGCGAAACTTTAAAATGTCATAAGTTTCTTATTTCACATCCAATTTTGATGAAATTTTCAGTGTTATGCTTGTTTGATTTTTTTCTCTTTTTATTCGAATCAACTTTTTGTTGGGGATGGACTTCTCATCGATGTGCAACGAACTAATCCTGGGTGACTTTGACTACATAAGTAATATTTCTGAGTTGTGTAACCTCTATACGTAAACGCAATAAATTAACAGATATAAATAATAAACCGAAATAAGAGGAATTTTAAATAGACGAGTAGATTAAAATGACAAAGAGAACATCCTGAACTACAAAGTTAAGATGAATAATGAATAAACCCGCATATTCTATCATGTCAGCCAATGTGTTCTTGCTGATAATACACTCGGAGAAATTTTGTAACCAACAGGTTGGTTAAAAATGAACCTACCAGTTGTTGGATAAAACAAAATTGCATGGAAAACACATTGGCAGTTTTTTTTAATCAACAGTTGGATATTCATATTTTAAACAATAGTTGGTGGTTTTGATATTTTAATCAACACTTGGTAATTTCATATTTTATTAGTTATTACACTAACAGTTGGTAATTTCATATTTTAATCGACCGTGAGTTGGTAATTTTTATATTGTAATCAACAGTTGGTAATTCCCTATTTTAAACAAGTTTGTAATTTCATATTTTGATCAACATGCATGCAGTTTGTAATTTCACATTTTAATCAACAGTTGGTAATTTCATATTTTAACCAACAGTTGGTAAATATTATTTAACAACATGGTTTGGTTAAAACATATTCTGAGAATGCAGTATAAACAGAGTGTGCAATGTGAAAGAGACCCTGTTCTGTAAAATAATACTAAGTAAGTTCACCTTCATATTTCATCATATTTCACGACGCGACGCCTCAAACTAAACGGTAGGTTTATTATTCATTTTTTTTCACCGAAAGCATGCTATTTGCCTCATTACATAGCACTTATTACATTAGTAATGATGATAATAGGTAATGGTTTAAGCTGGTCAAGTTATCACAAAAACTATCAATGTAAACATTAATTAAAATTGATCAGTAAAACGTACAAGTTCGACAATTCTAACAAATAATACAAAGGTGTTTGTTGACTCATTTCCCAACAAACGTTACAATATTGACGGGAATGTCAATGGATTTTGTGACCATGATGCTGTACATAAGAATTATTCTCATACATCGTGCAGTTAGCATGCTAGGCCACTGATCTCAGTGGTATATGGGCACGTAATCGGAAAGAACACGCGTCCGAAACGTAGATGGCGCTATTCTACATCACCTTCGGTGTCGTATCCAGAGAGCATGGCCAACATGGCCAACGACTGTCCCAACAAGACCATTATTTTGATCATTCTATCGATTTCAATGACAACCCGAGGTACATGAAAGAGGAGCAATTCATCAGAATAAAGTGTGCGAAGGTACTAACAATCACACCAGAGCTGCAATGTTTAGATTTACCTATTTATCTTATTGCACCGCATCATCCAATAGCAGCTTTCAAGAATATCATGTGACATGATCACGTGACTCGCGACTCTCAGCAAGACGGGTAACACTGGAAAAATTTCAATAGTAGGCCTATAGTTCGAGAGCATATGCTTACTACTGAAGCCTTGATTCCAGTTTGCACCTTGTATACATATTTAGACCTACACATATGATGAAATCTATAGCTCTTTGGTAACTATATGAATTTATTACTCAGATGGACATTCAGGCCTATATTTTCTAGGAACCAGCCTGGCTCCAAATTGTCACTGATGATGAAATTAGATTTCCGTGTGAGATCCTTATTTAGGTAATAAATACAAGCAATAGGGCTTACAAAGCATACATGTTTTGGGAGTTTGCGAATAGGTTAGTGCTCATGTAATTTGACATTCATGGTTATACTTCAGATACCCATCAAGATTAGAGATGGCAAGATGTACAAGCGATGTTTTTTAATCATTCCTGACCATTAACGTCCCTTTCTACTGCATCACAGTCTGTGTTTCTGACAAGGAATCACATCCCTAACGGTACACTCTTCACTGGGATTGGCTGAGGCAGCCAAATCAGGAGCAATAAATAAGCTAACAGCTGCGACGATCAGTGTCCATCGGATCAAGCTTCATGCCGCAGGAAGTTGTTGACAGTGTCAAGAAGGTTTCCGAACCCTTGGGCGATACCGCGGAAGTGGCCCGGACGCTGAGGGGGCTCTTCCGTTGGAGTTGGGTCATCCACCGCGGTCCCGTCGTCATCTTTAGCTTCTCGTAGTCTCTTCACCTCCTCGTTGCTCACACAGACCCAGCTCTCGCCGAAGTCAGCATGGGCGATGTCGGATCGGCTGGAGAGCTGTGATGGTCCTGGAGACAGGTTGGAGTGAAAGGAATAGAATGGTTTTTATTGATGACAACAATTATTGACAAGAGGTTAGCAATGTGTGGGGGTCGTGGGTTTTCATGTGGAAAAGGAAGAAGAGGAAGAAGAAGAGGAGGAGGAGGAGGAAGAAAAGGAAGAAGAGGAGAAGGAGGAGGAGGAAGAAGGAGAAGAAGAAGAAGGAGAAGAGGTTAGTAATGTGTGGGGGTCGTGAGTTTTCATGTGGAAAAGGAAGACGAGGGAAAAGGAGAGGAAGAAGAAGAGGGGGAGGAAGAAGAAAAGGAAGAAGAGGAGAAGGAGGAGGAGGAAGAAGAAGAAGAAGAAGGAGAGGAGGTTAGTAATGTGTGGGGGTCGTGAGTTTTCATGTGGAAAAGGAAGAAGAGGAAGGAGAGGAAGAAGAAGAAGAGGAGGAGGAAGAAAAGGAAGAGGAGAAGGAGGAAGAACATGATGAAGAAGAAGAAGAAGGAGAAGGAGAAGAGGTTAGTAATGTGTGGGGTCGTGAGTTTTCATGTGGAAAAGGAATAAGAGGAAAAAGGAAAGAAAGAATTAAGAAGAAGAGGAGGAGGAAGAGGAGGAAGAAAAGGAAGAAGAGGAGAAGAAGGAGGAAGAAGATGAAGAAGAAGAAGAAGAAGAAGAGGAAGAAGAAGAGGAGGAGGAAGAAAATGAAGGAGAGAAGGAGGAGGAAGAAGATGAAGAAGAAGAAGAAGAAGAAAAAAGATCTGCTGATACCAGCATCTAATTTGGCTAAGAAAATCTGGTGAACAATCGCAGACATTCCGTAGTTTGCATATGGGTGTGAAGGGCCCGGGAAAAGTGAAATAGATAATCAGAACAAGAGGTATATATTTGTCATTCAACTATTTCCACACCACATTTACTTGGTAAATTAGCAAATTCGCCATGAAACGAACTGACAATAATTATCATTCATAATGTAGGAACAAATAGCACTGCACAATTTGTCTAGCTTTCTTTCCCCTTTCTTTTTCGAGGCCTCCATCAATTTCAAGCTCTAAGCTTAAGATGGAGGTCTCCCACATTTCAAAATGTAGTATGTCGATATATACATATATATATATATATTTTCTTTCTTTCTTTCTGCTATGTGTTTTAATAATAAAAGAAGGAAATTTACCAGGTATAATTATATTTCAATTAGAATGTATGTATGCATATGTTATTCACTATGTCATTTGCTTTTTGCTATGTTATGCTGAGAAAAAATGATTACACTTGTATATACTTTTTGTTAATGGAATGTGGAAATAAATAAATCTAATCAAATATCTCCAGACAAAATGAATTAAACCTTAACCTGATTCATCTGGGCATTTCATTCTTGAAGAGAGAGAGAACAAAAATCCAAACAGGTACGACATGATTTAAAACCCTTGACTTACCTATCGAGACTGACTTGCTATCTTCCCTGTCATCTTTGCTCAACAATTCTTGGGACTGCTCCTCATCTTCTGAACTCATCCCGTCTTCATCTGCAAGTAACCAAAATCAAACATTGTCCCTTTATTTACCCTGTTAATTGAAATACGTAACAATAGCAATGGAAGGCACTGTGTAAGAATGTCTATATAATCATGATCCCCAAATATGAAAAACAAATAACATGTATACCAGTCTTCCCTGCTAGCCAAGAAATAGAAACAAATTTCCAGAAACGGGAACGTTCTTAATCTTCCTATTAAATAATAGTCTAGTTTTTTTCACAGAAATAAGAACACACGGGTTAAAATGTATGTTTTCCCTTTCATCCGAAATAGGAATATTCCCATTATTAGGAAAAGTGGCAGGTATATTCATGACTTAAATCGAAGAGGTTACACAATTATTAAAGGACAAGTCCACCCCAACAAAAACTTGATTTGAATAAAAAGAGAAAAATTTAACAAGCATAACACTGAAAATTTCATCAAAATCGGATGTAAAATAAGAAAGTTATGACATTTTGAAGTTTCGCTTCATTTCACAAAACAGTTATATGCACATCTCGGTCGGTATGCAAATGAGGGAACTGATGACATCACTCACTCACTATTTCTTTTGTATTTTATTATATGAAATATGAAATATTTTGATTTTCTCGTCATTGTCATGTGCAATAAAGTTTCATTCCCCCCTGAACACGTGGAATTCCATTATTTTAACATTTTGTGCTTCAGGCAAGGAGGTCCTAATCTTCAAATTCGTAAAAATTGAAATATTGTATAATTAAAACAATAAAAAACAAACGAAATAGTGAGTGAGTGACATCATCGACTCTCTCATTTGGATGTAACTGGCTCGTTCATATAACTATTTTATTAAAAATAAGCGAAACTTTGAAATGTCATAACTTTCTTATTTTACATCCGATTTTGATGAAATTTTCAGCATTGTGCTTTTCTGATTTTTCTCTATTGATTCAAATCAACATTTTTCTGAGGTGGACTTGACCTTTAAAAAAAGATGTTGGTTGAAGCATGGACCTATAGGTCCATGGTTGAAGCAAAATGTATTGCTCTGTAAAGTATTATATAATTTCTTGAACTGCGGGAAATTTAAGCTGCCTATACTAGCTCGTTGCACGCTTTGAGTTAGAAAATGCAGAGGCGGTCGTTATAGATGGCTACAAAAACATAGTAGGCTAATATAACATAAGCACATCCTGATGAATGTATTCATTCAAATTTCCATCATATAATTTGAAACATTAATGAATGTTTTTTTTAAAAACATTAGTCACCCAGTTTCTACAGCTACAAATCAATATTCAATATGCATGAAATGACTTAAGACTTTTGAAGAAGTGGGCAAATGACCCGTGACCTATGACCTTACCTTCGAGCGGTTCTGGAATATCTGTCTGTGTTCCTTCGTTAAGTCTGGTCTCGACCGGGGGCTCTTCTACCACTACTGAAACTGAAGGGGATGGATTAGAGATGGATGGAGAGAGAGAAAAAAAAAAGATAAAGCAAAATGTAGTCATAGGCATACAATTTATTGAGAATGATCAGACTTTTATTTCCTTTATATCATTATTATCAACAAAGTGAAGATAGAGGCGTATATAAAACATTTTCTACTGAAGTTTTAATGCAACCTGAGAACCGTTAGAGGGCATTGACACATCCATGGATAAGTGTTGGCGCCCTCTACGTTTGTTTCTCAAACAAGAAGGAAGAAAATAATTATAGTCTTCACTCTCCTTGTGACAACACTTTTTTTTCACCCAGCAGAGAGAGAATATGTTGCTAAGTTGTAAGTTTGTATCTCAAAAGTTGGAAAAGGTCTATCGAATGTACAATTTAGTGACAATCAGTCATATTTCATACTTCGTGGAAAGCGTTTCCTTCTTTTCTACCTAGCAAAGTTTTCCAGCAAAACGAATGGAACTTTAAACCAAAATTCACTATACCCCTGAAGAAATTAAAACAAAAATGCAGAAAAAAAAGGATCGATGGACATCGGGTTCAACCACCTAGTCAGTTCTACAAGAGAGAAATGCTGTCGCCACGGATCCCCATTGTAGGCATGCGCAATGAGGCACCTTTATGCAGAGGAAATCCAAATTAGCCGGGCTCATTAACAGTCAACGTAAACAGCCTTTACGACTTGCTGCGGTTTTCCAAATTGTCTACACAAAGGCTAATCGAGAACTTAATATTAACCAGTGCCAAAAAAGTTTGTCTTTGTTTTTGTCGTACATACATCCTATTACATCATCACAGATATGTGTTTCACATGACTGGTTATAGGTATACATGAATTTCAAGGACAAGTCCACCCCAACAAAAAGTTGATTTGAATATACAGAGAAAATCTAACAAGCATAACACTAAAAATTCCATCAAAATCGGATGTAAAATAAGAGAGTTATGACATTTCAAAGTTTTGCTTAATTTAACAAAACAATTATATACACATAATGGTCAGTATGCAAATTAGGAGACTGATGACGTCATCCACTCACTAATTCTTTTGTATTTTATCATATGAAATAGGGAATATTCTATTTTTCTCCTCATTGTCAAGTGAATCAACGATTAATTTATCCCTGAACATATGGAATGAGCATTGTTTTATACTATATGATTCATTCAAGTTGGTCCTTATTGTCAAATCTATAAAAATGAAATATTGTATAATTCAAACAATAAAAAACAAAAGAATAGTGAGTGAGGGACATCATCGACTTTCTCATTTGAGTTGTGCATATCACTGTTTTGTGAAAAATAAACAAAACTTTAAAGTGTCATAACTTTCTTGTTTTACATCCGATTTTGATGAAATTTTCAACGTTTTGCAAGGTTGATTTTTCTCTATTTATTCAAATTAACATTTTTCTGGGGTGGACTTTACCTCTAATACTAACCAGTGCCAAACAAGTTTGTCTTTGTTTTTGGTCGTACTTACATCCTATTACACCATCACAGGGATAGTGTTTCACAAAACTGGGGCCCGTCTTACAAAGAGTTGTGCCCCGATCAATCGCAAATATGGAAAGCCAGCCACGTCAACATCTAAAATACATGTTCGTTCAACATATTTTTTTATGAATGACCATAATTCATATATTCACTGCTTTCTTGACAATTCAGTATGCTTCTCTTTGTTTTCAAAGGACAATGAGCAAATTTCCTAGAGAAAAAATATGACACTGATGGATTTCCATAGACTTGAGATTGATTGGATCAATCGCAACTCTTTGTAAGACGGCGCCCTGGTAGTTAGGTTACGCATGAATTTAAACACGGCTGAGATTCTCAGTCACTTGATTCCCATTAACCAATGTTTTACTTTTATTATTTTTATTGAAAACTAAATAAAACAAAACATATTTACAACTTCGCACTTAGGTGATATAACATAAGAAAGAACGAGAACCCATTAACTTAAGTTGAAATCCGTTCCTTTGGGAGTGAAATTCTAGTTGCATGTGAATAGGAATTTGGAGCAAAAGTTCTTATTAGTCCAAATTTTAATTAGGTTAAAAGAAATTCATCCCTCCTAAATGTTAAAACGATTTTTTTTTTGGTGGGGAGGGGGGTATCTAAGAACAGCGAGGTCAAATTCGTCCGTGTATATATATAGTCGGGAATAAAATACGAAAAAAATTATGAAACGACTCCAGCCAGTTCCCTGGTTAAGGTGCCAGTTGTCACAATATAGCTAAGCTGGAGGACATTTGCATAAGTCTACTAATAGGATACCAAAATACATCTTGCGACTCACTCATCTTATTTCTATGACCTATGTGATGGCGAAAGGACTTCCCGTTCCTTTCCAAAAATACAAAGAACACAGCTGACCGACATGGTATTCATTCTTTGTTTTTATAAAACAACCTTAAAAGTTTGAAACCATTCGGAGGTTTAATGACGGGAAACAGGAAAGGATTCACGTATAATGGCTGATAGCCTCACCTGGTTCTAAAGTGTAGTGATTGTTTTCTTTTGGACGAATGTCTATAACGAGAGAAAAAAAGTAGAAACTCATCATTTAAAAGATAAGTTGTTTATGTTTATGAGGTTAAAGAATAGGCCAGTTTTATATGAACCAGCTTTGAGTATATCATATATTCGTATAGGGTCAGATGGTGAAAGCATGGCTGAAATGAATTATGGGTGTCTGCAATGTACTGTGGTAACATACCGGCCGCTAACTAAGAAATAAGAAACAAAAGAGTGAAGTGATTTACTGCTAATGTATTCAACGAGGAAGATAAGAGGAAAACGAATTAAAATCACAATTAAAGGTTTAAAAGTTAAAATCTGTTGATTTGCCTACATGCAATTTCCAAAATAAAAGCGCTTCCACCACATGGTTAATGTGTTAATGTTTACAAATGAGTAATATGCATGTTCTATGTACGCACTAGCGAATACTAGCTTTTAGGGTCCAATTAGCTTGCCTTTAATGACGATGAAATAATTCAGGCCCAAATTGCCTTGAGCATGCGTTTGATAACTACTATACTACGGTCCGCGAATGGGCCAACACTGGCCAGCGGGTTTATAGTGACTATCATCCCATGGAGAAATATATAACACAAAATCCAAAAACCAAAAAAAAAAAAAAAAAAAAAAACCGTCGCAAGGAAAATATTAATGGCAACTAATTACACCACTAAAATACAAGCAGAAAGGATGAATATGTGATAAAAATTTCAAATTACCCATCAGTCAATATAACTACTATAAGATGGATACTATAGTATTAGTATACAGTAATTACATTCACAATTTTACATGAACCTTAGAATAGACCAGTTCGTAGTTACTCATGGACAATTTTAGTCAAATGACCTTTCATTTCTTTCATTATGATAGGCAGATTTCAAAGCAAGATATTACGTAAGCTTGCCTTACATAGCAGGATGAAGAAATTGAATAGACCAGGTGACTAGAATAGCACACCAATGGACACTTTATGAAGGTATTTGTTGCATTCCTACTTTGAATGCATGTCATAGCATGTTGCACAATGTACTTGGCAAACTGTGAAATACCAGTCGTTCGTGGACGCCTTGTTGTTTTTTGTGGATGTAAATGAAAACCACTATTCAAAAGAATATATGAATAATCAAGACATCAAAGTTGGTGCTTATCTCATTAGATTTTAAACCACCATGTCACGTTAGTATAAATGACCTTCCTCTGATCATGCGTAGAATCTTTTGATCATGCGCAGAAAGGAACTACGAACTGGCTTATTGGCAGGTAACATCTTCATTATCAATCGTAGATGGCGTCATCTAATTGGTCAAATAATTTGTGTTAAGCATGATTTTAAAGCATAAGTATCCCATGTCCATAGCTTTCCCATAAATAACTTAATGATATTGATTAATCATTCCATGAGCATTAAATTCAAAACATTGACCGGGAACCAATCAGAGCTGGTGTATCATTTGAAATTAATTTGAAACTGTGTCACTGGGTCCTGATTGGTGAACGCAGAGTATATATATATATATATCTCCCATTGTTCATATGGATGGAAGTTGTATTTTTAGGAATGCAAAACCTATACAATTGAATATTTTGGAAACACTGATGCAGATCGAACTATAGTCTCCTTCCGTCACTAAACCAATGCAAATCAATAACATGTGGGTAATACAAGGATGCACTCTGACATCAAACAAGTCAAAATGACTAGATTATTGGTCAGCGGGGTGTTACTGAGTCCATATATACATAGTCAGAAATGACCGTTTCCAAGTCAACTTCGACAAGAAATTAAAACTATATAGTTGAACCAAACTGACCTTTCATTTTAACCAGTTTGTTATAAGAGTCTGCAAGATAGGTTTTACGTTAATGACCTTCAAGCGTGAACACAGTTAATTGGCTAAAAAATCCGGGGGGGGGGGGGGACATGGCGTAAGCGGGGGGGGGGGGGGTATTTTTATGCGAGCAAGCGATTTTTTTTTTCCTTTTTTGAACTTTTACAAAATATGTTAACATAATTTTGTGATAGATTTTGACAGAATTTCCAACAAGGAATATCACATTTAAGTCCCAAGTGCATGAATATTGGATGGCTCATAATGGGATACCAGAAATATTCCAAGAGTTACATATGTTCGCAATCATGGTAAATATTGTTAAACATATAGCATATGAATGGGTAAGATAGTGACATGAAAATTATACTCCCGCATGGCTTTATGGATGATAACGTACAACTCGAAATAAAGATATCATTTGATGCCAAAATACTCTACATGAAATTAAGAACACGGCATCAAACATGGTCATATGATAAAAGAACTGAAAAATGAAAACGACATCACATATTCTTGAGATAAAGAAATCATCATAAAATATACAAAACTGACATTCTGGCAAATAAATTTTGATCATCTTCCCTCATATATAAAGCTATAAAATGATAACATATTTTGCGGGAATATACCGGGCACCATACAAGTTCGAAGATAAAATATTAGTTATGATTTTCAGAAAGTTCATTCGAAAACATGGCAATGTTGATTCCAAAAATCATCTTTCAAATTTTGCACGCAAAGGGGGCCTTGAACGGAAGAGAGATAAAACAAAACAAATTAATAGAATCATTTTCGATATCGCCAAGCAAGATAATAATTAAAAAGAGGATTGCCTTGATTCATGTCTAGTGCCCCATTACGGCGGACACATTTGCATCTTATTTTATAAGTTAACGGAGAGCCTTTTTTTAAGTCAGTAATGATTGTGGTCAATTTTGGTCGAAAAATTGGGATAAAGCTTTCGTGATGAACGTGTGAGTGGGATCAGTTTCAAACTGTTAGTCCATTTTGGAGCTGTGTGAGGGTGGTTCATAACTATATAGTGGTCCCACAGTGGTTAGACAGTTCCTAAGACTCGATTTAGTTTCATAAGACGAGTCCTCACTCCCTCATCTCAGGTGTAAGAAGGTTGCGACTCATGTCAAGGGCGAATTCAGAGTTTTCCAAGGGGGGGGGGGGGGCGGCGTTACATTTTCCAATGGAAATTTGAAAAAAGGGAAAAAAGTCCTAACTTTCAAAGGGGGGGGGGGGGCTACTCGGGTAAAAGCGGTATATTTACATCACAAATTTTGATTATGACTCTCAAAGGGGGGGGGGGGGGGCACGGGCCGGCCGTGTCCCCCTGGATCCGCCAGTGACTCATGTCATAAGTATAAAATATGCTTTTTTTCTGAGTCGTCCTGGTGTTTTTTTCTTGTTGAGATACAACATTTTATCAGCCCACCGACAAATATTTGTAGGCGGTTGGACTGATTTATGGAAAGGATATAATGATAATGCTCGCATACCTGAACCCTTCTCCAGGTCAGTGAGCTGCTCGTGCTTCGTCTGTTCCCTCGATGCCGCTCTCGATCTCGACCTCTTTCTGCTCTTGAGTACGAGTATGACGACGATGAGGAGAACTATGAGTACTAACAGGATAGCGACGACGATGACAATGATGACCACGAGTGGTGAGCCATCGGCTGTAGAGGTTGAATGAGAATGAACAGTATTTCAAACGGATGTTCACCTGACAATACGATGGCTTTAGGAAAAGCAATAAATAAATGAAAAAAAAAAAACAACGGGAAATATTGATGAAAATTCGATGAAACTCCGTGTCAAAGAATACAGAATTTATGAATTTTTGATTATTTTCATTTTGTGACGTTGCAGATTGGTCGTGTGAATTTTTTTTACAGAAATGTTTACAGAAATGTCCTTTTTCTGTCAGAGGATTGAAAGCGATTCTATTAATTGTGCGGGGATCGTCAGAAACATTATTACATACTCAATTCTTCAAGTAACAAAAAACAACCTTCGTTTATCATGCTCCATTTAAAAAAGAAATGAAAATAATTGAATTCACATTAAACGATATACGGGGAGCTGCTCGCATACGACGCAAAAACACTCAAAACCTGTAAAAATTTATACCGCTTGTATTCTTTCATGGATTTTCATCAAATCCCTTTTCCTCGACCTTTTTTTTGCTTTTACTAGAACCAGCTTATTGTCAGGGTGATCTTCCACTTTAACAATGGGATTATAACCCTTAAAACTATTGTTATAAGGAGGAAACGTGATCCTAATGGTATGATTGGTTGTGCATGATACGTGACCCGTCATTTATCTGCCATAAAATAGATTTACTAATGACCGGTGATGAGCGGTCATAAGTAAAGCATAATGACCGGCCACGTTTTGTATTTTGTTTCGTTCTGTTTTAAACGAGGATGGAATATCAAGTAACAAGAATCTACATTACTCTTCTAAAAGATATCATGCACATTATTTTGCTAGGTCATTAGAATATTTACCCGAATTGTTAATGTTGAAACAGTCAAGACACACTCGGCCTGCTTCGGGCGCGTTAGAACTCTTCAAACGGCACCGCGTGCTTGTAATTCTTACTAACACCCCGGTAAATGTGTGTATTATTTGTATACTATATAGCGCCTGGAGTACCCTGCAAGAGTGGATAAGGACCTATCAAATATCATTCAATATCCACTCTCCAGCGTACCCAAGACGAAAATTGTAACTTTGATTGAAAAAAAAAATTGTAGAAACAATATTCATTATCATGGTTATGTCTATTCTTAGGCTAAATGATATCTATATTGTGTGTGTTTTTTTATTTAACCACCGATCGGAACTGTTACACAAATATTGTAAAAGTAGGCTAACCGATTTATCCTCGAATATTTGGTAAAAGCAGTTTGAACATATTATACTAAGGTGAATGGTAGGAATGTCGCCCTTCGATTATTTTTGTAATGATAATACCTTCTACTCCTTGGACGGCGACTACGCTCCATCTGTCCCCCGAGACGGCTTCTCCGCTAACATTACATGAAAACTCCTGTCTCTCAAGGCTAGCTATGACTTCGAATGTCACAGACATGCTCTGTGTTCCATCAGAGTCATTTGTCAACGTTCTGTAACTTAGAATATCACTATGAGAATTGTTCGTCCATCTTAGATCCACCAGCGGTCGAAATCCAGACATCTTGCACGTTAGGTTTAGACTCGTCCCAGCCTCTTGTTTGATTACACATGTGTTGTTCCTACGTTCAACGTTTTCATGGCCATTTGCACATTCTGGAATAAAGGGATATGGCTCCTTTGGAGCGGCTGTATAGGAGGCAATAAGAAGAAGAGAGCGTGTGTGAGAATGAGATCAATTAATCTACATTCGAGCGTGCACTCTGGGACATTAATTATTTTAAGTATTAATTACCTGTATCTGTTTATCATCCCCTTCTTACAATTAATGTGAGATAAGAATACATCATTATAATTCACTACGTTATTAGCCCGTATGATCTATCGTTGTTTTCTCTCAAAAATTGTTATACTGTCTCTCACTAGCGTACCTACGGGGGGGGGGGGGGGCAGACTGCCCCCCTGACGAGTCACAACCCATGCAAGGGACATATAACTGCCCCCCCTGACGAGTCTTGAAGACTTTTTTTTATTTTTATTATTATTTTTTTTTGCTTGTCAAATTTTTTTATGGTACGAAATCCTTTATTATTTTGTGGTTGAAGACTTTTTTTTTTTTATTGCTTGTCAAATTTTTTTCTGGTACGAAATCCTTTATTTGTGGTTGAAGGCCTTTTTTTTTTTTTTTTTGCTTGTCAATTTTTTTGGCGGACGAGATCCTTTATTTGTGGTTGAAGACCTTTTTTTTTTTTTTGCTTGTCAATTTTTTTGGCGGACGAATTTGCCCCCCCTGTGGAAAATCCTAGGTACGCCACTGCTGTCTCTATAACAATAAAATTACAGGCTATTTCATTCTCTAATCATCAATATTCATCTGAAAAGGTACATGACTTGTTGCTAATATACTTACAAAGAACACGAATAGTACTGGCATTTTGATGACCCTTGGGGGCGCCAAATAAAATCACTTTACAGACGTACGATAGCCCCTCGTCCTCTATCGTCGGGGGCCTGTGTAGAACCAACGACCTGTTCACTGAAAGACTAAAGTTCCCGCTCTCGATTCCCGATCCCGATACCGCATCCTTGAAGACTTTCACGATGGTTTTTAGTGAGGGAGCCTCCCCTTCCTCCTTCTGCTCCATGCGGCTCCAGGAGAAGGCGTATATCCGCTCTCCGTCCTGGAGCCGTACATCGCACGGGATGGATTGGTCTTTCTGGTGGAGCCATAGCGATACTGTACCCTGGGTGATGACCTCCAGTGCTGATATTCGCTCGCACATCAGGGAAGCTGTGGGGGTAGACCAGAAAGATTATTTATGATACGTTTAAGACATACAGAGTACGCATCTAAGTGTTAACAGATTTAGTATTACCCCGGTCATCAGATTCCATCAGTCTTTCCCCACACACATCCTCCACTCCCAGGGAGTATTCCAACCAGTCGCCTCCGAGGTGCACACGAAACTAGACAAGCTATACAGCGATTTTCACATTCTAACGGGTACCCATTTAACACCTGGGTAGAGAGTGGCATGGTGTGGATTGATGCCTTGCCAAAGGACGCGAGGCTGCGATGGGATTCGAACACACGACCCTCTGATTACAAGGCGATATTTAGAACCACTATAGGTCCGCGGCTCTAAAAGGTGAAATAGCTGGCAGCTTCAGATTTGTTGCTATTTTGGCCAGGAGTTGTAAAGGTTGATCCGCCAGCCGCTGATCTCCGAATACCGGGGGGGGGGGGGGGGGGGGGGTGAATAATTAAGAAGAAGCTGTTTAAAATTGATGACAGAGATGGTGAACAATATTTATTGACCGTCATCATTATAGGCATGAAAATCAGGTGAGGAGGAGAAATATATTTTTTTTCTGAATATTATGTAAACATCTATCACAAGATTGAATCGTAATAAAAACGTAAAAATCTTTGCTCGCTATAAAGTAGATATTTTAATGAAAGAAGGGTAGCAGCTATACCAAAAGCCCCCGCAACATGTCAAGTCCAGATCCTGGCAAGTTAGCAATTAAGTTGGAGTCTTTAGCAAGCGAAACTAAAATCATTTAAAGATTACAATGTATGCTATAGTACTCGTTTCACGCGTTGTATTATAAGGCCTATCATAATTGACCATAATAATGATGAAAATAAATGGTTATTGCAAAGTGCTACACTGTAAAAAAATGTTGGGTAAAATCTTGGTTACACTTCGTAATTCCGAAGGTTCGTAATTCCGAAACACGTAAATTGCCTATACCTCGATGTTCGTTAATCCGAAAACGCAAAAGGGTTCGTTAATCCGAACGTTTGTGGTGTTATTCCGCAGGTTCGTTATTCCGAAGGTTCGATAGTCCGAAAACGAAATAAGGTTCGATGTTCCGAAGGTTCGTTAATCCGAAAACGAAATAAGGTTCGTTGTTCCGAAGGTTCGTTAATCTGAAAACGAAATAAGGTTCGTTAATCATTTCGTTTTCGGACTAACGAACCTTCGGGATTACGACCCTTATTTCGTTTTCGGGCTAACGAACCTTCGGAAATACAAACCTTCGGAATAACGAACCTTCGGAATATCCGAACCTTCGGAATAAAGAACCTTCAGAATTACGAATGTATGCGAAAATCTTTACCACCACGAGGGTAATTATGTGTCCAATCAATTCGGTTAGTATTTTACCCAATGCGGGAAGCATATTGTCTAGTAAGGTTAAACATAAAACAGCAATTACTTTAGAATGGGCAAAACTTTCATCACACTGGATAAATAAAAAATCTCAAAGGAAATGCCCAAAGTTGGTTGGACAAATAATTACCCTCATGGAGCACTTTTACCCAATATTTTTTTTGGAGTGTAGATACAAAATGACGTCACCAGCTCTGTTCAGAGACGCATATTCCGACATAATTAAAAAAAGGGGTTAGAGAGTGTTAGGTTCTTGTGCCAATTACCTCATTAGGCACCCCCATATACACCCCAACACACACACACACCCTCACACACCTTCATCCCAGCCATGGCGTAATTTCCTTCGGCAAGAAATTTATCCACATTGTGCTGCACTTGACCCAGGTGCGGTGAATGGGTACCCGGTATGATTTATTCCTTGAACGCTTTAGCGCCTATTAATATGGCGGCTCAGCTACAGCCGGGGTAATAATATGATACCAAGTATCAGAGCGGAGTTAAATCATTATATGCACATAGTTACTGCGCTATTATAAATGGACATATTATTATTATTTTTTTTATTACACGCAAACAAAGAGGAACCACCCTTACACCGAGTGCCTCCTTTCGTAACAACAACTAAAAAAAAAACAGTTTCGCTTATTTTGCCCTGTTCTAATCCCCTTCCATTTTTCTTTCCTTCTCATTTTATTCACAAAAATCAAGAGGGAAAAATCATTTCCAAATCGAATCTCTCGGACCTCCCCAAGAATGTGCTCGTTCGTCTTTGTCTGACGAGCTACAAAGAAGGGTCACGGGGTCACCTATCTATTGAGCTCAGCTTTTTTTTTCTTTTGGCTCAATTTTCTTTTTGTGTCCACAGATTCTCGACTACCCTTTTATCAGCATAAGTTGAAATTGTGTAGATATATCAAATAACCCCCAATATGCCGTTTGTTCGAGCCACTTATACAATTTGAATTGGGATTGGAAAAGGAGGAAGAGGGTTGGTGGAACAAAGAACATTCCACTCCTAAGTTGATTGATGTATTTCTGAGCCAGAGACAAAGAACACGCAGTGGATTTATGGAAACAAGCCGGTATATATATATACTCTCGAGTAAAATGGCTTGTTATGAATTATGAATATAGTTTATACCACGCGGGTGACAATATATAGAAGTCGATATTTTTATGTATAGACAATTAGACATGAGGCGAGTTTTCGTCAGGGGGCGGGGGGGGGGGATAATTACAATATATTTTGGGGCTTAGGATACTAATTGTTTTGGAATTCAGGTTCATGGTCGTAGTTAACGGACCTCTGATCATTTTGGAATAAGATTAATTCATTCGACTATTAGTAGAGTCCTAAATTTTATTGTCTTTATTACCTGTGTTTTGTGTGTCTGCCAATGGGAGGTCCCAGGGGTATCCTTGGCAGGGTATGGGGAGGGGGGGGGGGGGGGGGACAAAAATGTCATATTTTCTCAACTGGATAATAGAAGTGTTATGAGGTAGACCCCTCTTTTCCTTCATATGTTCATTCTCTCCCCCCTCCTCTCCCTCATTTTAATGTTTTCTTTTCTTCTTCAGCCCCCCCTCGTTTATGTTTCTTAATTGAAAATCAGAAGGTGAGACTGTCCCTTGTCCCCTGGTGGCGCAGCCCGCATGTGCCCCCCTTCCCCTCAATCTCCCCTCCCTTTACATCTCTTCCACATTCCGTCACCAGTTCATTCATGTGGGGGGGGGGGGTAAAGATTGTACAGTAATTATCTGATATCAAATCATATTGCATACTGCTACTTTAACGTTTTGGTAAAAGAAATAGGGGGAGAGTAATTCTGCCCATTAAAATCACTGAAACTTAAATATAAGTGAATAAATCAAATCGGCAATTTATGGTGAGGAAATAGTCTTTCGCATAATAAAGGTGCAGGCCTACAATATTTGGACAACTCTCTGTCTCCATGTGCTAGCTCTCTTTACAAAGAGGTACCGTATGTTTTTTTATAGTATGATTTTGACTTAGTCTAAATTGTGCTTTCCTGCTTTCGCTCGCACAAGGCAAATTTTGTCTGTTGAGCACAAAAGTCTGTCTTTACCATGTTGACGCTGTTACGGTCCCCTTTTCATGAACATGCAGGACAATACAATAACCTCTTTCACATCATCTAATTACATGATCCTTCCCCCAGCCAGCCTTCTGTAATCCAGGCACGGGAGACACGGTATCGTGAACGAAATCACGCATCATGTCTACGTCACACTACGTCACAATGCAGTTATCTCGAGAGGTCATGTTCGTGATTAATCGTATTGGTGATTATCGTAAGTGAAGACTCGTGATTCAATTTCCTCTGGATTCGAAAAGTGACGAACATAACATTTTATCAGAGAGAATACCCTGGGCCCGTAACACAAAGGTTAGCAATTGATCGTAAGCTTGACTTTCACGATTGATTGTACATTGTAGCCAATGGAATCAATCGTAGAAAAATGTTCTACGATCATTGCTAGGTTTTGTGTTACGGGCCCCTGGTCTTACAAGTTCGAAGCTATCTTGCGACTGTCTTGTGAGAAATTCCCAATCATTTTGATTGTTATGAAATTACATAAATCAAAGCTCATTAAGACTCCGTTGAGATTATTTGATATAGATTTTTTTTCTGCTGTTACCTATAGGCCTACATGTTCTTAGAACTGAATCAATATTTTCTAAACCATTTCATTTGTTAATGTTAATGAAAGCAACAACAGTTAGGTGAAACAAGGAATATCGCCCATAAATCATTTTTTCCTTTCTTTGAAATCATTTCCTGATAATTTCTTTTAATTAGGCCGATTCGAACGGAAACTTGTTTTCGGTGTTTTTTTACTACAGGATGTTAGTTATACAAAACACACAGAAAGAACCGACCATACATTCATTAAAATTGGTGGGAAGCCATTTTTATGCAAATGGAATGAATATAAAGCTCTGAAACCATACAGTAACCTCGAGGGTGACACGACATTTTGCTCCTGCGACAATTGATCTGGGCTTAAAGAACAAGTCCACCCCAACAGAAAGTTGATCTGAATAAAAAGATTCAAATCCAACAAGCATAGCACTAAAAATTTCATCAAAATCGGATGTAGAATAAGAAAGTTAAGACATTTTTAAAGTTTCGCTTTATGTCACAAAATAGTTATATGCACATCCCGTTCGGTATGCAAATGAGGGAACTGATGACATCACTCACTATTTCTTTTGTATTTTATTATATGAAATATTCTAATTTTCTCCTCATTGTCCCGTGAAACAAAGTTTTATTTCTCCCCGCACATGTGGCATTACCATCGTTTAACATGTTATGGTTCAGTCAAGTTGGTCCTTATTGTCAAATCTATAAATATAAATATTGTATAATTCAAACAATAAAAAACAAAAGAAATAGTGAGTGAGGGACATCATCGATACTTAATGTGACTAAATTGTGCATATACCTGATTTGTGAAAAATAAGCGAAAAAAAAGTCAGAACTTTCTTATTTTACATCCGATTTTGATCACAATTCAGCATTTCGCTTGTATGATTTTTATCTATTGATTCAAATCAACATTTTTCTGAGGTGGACTTGACCTCTAATTTCGTCTAAGATGTAGGCTTAGGATTATGTTTAGGATAGGGTATAGTGTTAAACCCAGGTTTGGATTTTCGGAGCAATTGTCGCCGGAGCAAATATCATGGAACCGTTATCGAGATATAAGAAACAAAAGGCATAAGTAATTTATGATCGAAATCGCTTCATAATAATAATAATAATAATAACAACAATAATAATAATAATAATGATAATGATGATGATAATAATAATAATAATGATAATAATATCAATAATAAAAATAATACGAATAATAATGATGCATGTGGGTTAAAAAAAAGTTAGTATAATAGTTATGACACAATAGCACTTGATACGCTCAATCAATACACGATATAGTGTCATAGTAGAAGAAAACGCAATGCTGGGTTTATCTTTTTTTTTTACAGATAAAGACGTTTTTATAATGTGTCTGGAAAAGGAGACTAGGATGACTAACTCAAACAGCTGATCGAGGGGAAAGCCCTATTCACCGAAGCCAGCCGACCGCAGCTGGCTGTCTTCTGCGCATGCGTGAAGCGACAAAGTGCTTTGTAAGTCAGCGTTCATTGTTATGCAGTATTTATCACTCGTCTATCACGTTCAAAAACTCTTGTTACCAGGGGCTCTCCGCTTCAGCGAACGGGAGTTGTTAAGGGTAGAATCGAGGTTTCACCCCGCAACACCGAAACGAAGCTACCGCACTATAACACCTGCAAAACACACCAGAGGATTTAAATCGAGTTTTGCTCTCCCATTTAAACACTTCAAATTACTTTTCACTTATTATCATCATTATCATTATTTAATCTTATTATTAGAATTTATAACTATTCATTTTGTTGAATTATGTATCTCTCTCGTAGGTTTTTCCACATTTGTTATATCTTACATGTTTGTATACCTTGTATCTTTGTGCCTACACAGAAGGTATCCTTTAGGTTATTTATTGTAAATATGCTGGCATCAAACTAACAATTTTGCTTAGAAAATAAAATAAAAATAATTATGGATAATTACAGGCGCTAGAAACAAGAAGAAAAAGAGTACGTATATCATTATGTAATATAAATTTGGCCCTAAACAGTTTAATCAATAATGGGATTACATAGATTTCATTCGGGGGGATAACCATGGTAACAAAATGTCAAATTTACTTTTGAATTTCATATTCATATTGGTGCTCATTTTTTTCCCTTCGAACTAGGCACTCCTGTTAGTCTTATTCTATATTATTTTGTATGAAATAATATCATTAAAAGG
Organism: Lytechinus pictus; assembly: GCF_037042905.1. Lineage (NCBI taxonomy): Eukaryota > Metazoa > Echinodermata > Echinoidea > Temnopleuroida > Toxopneustidae > Lytechinus > Lytechinus pictus. Next base: position 37,905,041 of record NC_087252.1, read on the forward strand.
GAATAGGGCCTACCTAAAGTAGAGCCATGTGAGATATCTTTCATGATATCTTCAACTTACAACAGTCACCAGTCTCATTCATGAAATTGAACACGATATCAATTATAATGAAATACATATTATTATGTGCGCCACATCCGAGTGATATACATTATAGGCCTGTAACGCTTTTTTGTAATATATTAGACAGCGACATGATAAAAGAGAATCGTAAAACTAACATTCCGTGTCAACAAAAATTGACACGTATGAATTTGACCATAAATAAGTAAATATAGAGCCAAATTCATATGTAAGATAATGGATGGGCCATGAAATAACACTGAATAAATATAATACTGAAGCAAATTCATAGGGTGTATACCAATTGACTAATTCACTTGCCAATCTATACAACGGTTAAAATAGGAACAATTAGAATATACGAGAATAGGAGGGTCGTATCTCGAATTAGAAAGAGATTAAAGCAAGCGAAAATTGCTCGAAGTAAATGACAATATACTCCATACAAAACAAAGTTGTCACATATATTCGCTATATAATTATGGCAGTTCCATGAAATGATCAACCCTTTTTGAACGTCCCACCCCGGGCCCATTTTGATCTAGTCCTCCGTCACTTCATAAACTGACCAAGTCATGGTCCTTTGAGAACATTACAGATCATCACAAATCCTCACATGTACCTGTTTAAATTGTAATTGTTGCTTTTACCCATGTATGACTTGTGAACATTTTACTGTAAACATGCTAATTTCAGCCTTTTGGCTGTGCTGTTTTATACGAAATAAACCATGATTGAATAGAACAAGAAATCAGAGACAGAACATTTCATAAAGGTCCCACACAGTGGACATATATTATGAAATTGCCCTATATCATGTTTATTGGATTTTCATCCTAAATTCAGTGAATAAAACACAACATCCAGGCCCCATCCAGGCTGATCCACCCCCTCCCCCCAACAAGAACCGAGCTTTCGCCCCCGATCGTTCATAATCCCTTACTCTTTGGGATTGTTATTATGGGCGTCTTATACTATCTACGATCAATAATAATGTATCAGTAAGGGGGTTGGGAAGGCACATCCGACCTGCCCCCCCTCCCCTCTCTTCAAGCCCATGAGAAAAATATTTGTTGTGCAAAATGTCGGGCACATGCAAGTGAAGACCTTTTTTTCTTCTCTCTATTGCTCATCAAATATCTCGTGACATAAATCACCGTCAAGACCCCCTTTTTTACTAGTGAAATTTTCCTAACAAAAAATACCACCGTAAAATCCTGGATCCGCCTCTGATGTGTTATTACCTGTATACTTTTTGCTCAACTGTCTTTACATATCCGCCTTCTTTGGGGGTAACCCTTATAACACCAGAAATTACGAATTTTCATAATCTATGTCCCTCCTCTATATAAAGTTCCTTTTTAATACATGTTCAATGTAAAAAAAATGGTTTTCACTGTGATCTCTCTTACGGCTTCAAGTTATGCAGAATGTAAACTAATTATCAATTACTTTCGAGATAGATGAAATTACCTCGTTTCATAATTCCTATTGTCTACCTCTTTTCACAGGCTATATCTTCAGGGGGTTGGCCCTGATAAATTGGCAAAGCAGAAGTCGACCTTTCAACCAAGTTGGTTTCTTGTGCTCTTTCATTGAAACATTATTCCGGAAAATGGAAAAAAAAACTCTACAATTTTGCCAGAAAAGCGGTTTAGCAGTTTCAAATTATGGCTGTGAAAAAGTGATTAAAGGTCAAGTCCACCCCAGAATAAAGTTTATTTGAATAAGTAGAGAAAAATCAAACAAGAATAACGCTGAAAACTTCATCAAAATCGGATGTAAAATAAGAAAGTTATGACATTTTAAAGTTTCGCTTAATTTCACAAAACAGTTATATGCACATCCTGGCTGGTATGCAAATGAGGAGACTATGACGTCATCCACTCACTATTTTTTTTTGTATTTTATTATATGAAATATGAAATATTCTAATTTTATCTTCATTGTCAAGTGATACAACGATTAATTCCTCCCTGCAAATGTGGAATTAGCATTGTTTAATACTACATGGTTCAGTCAAGTTGGTCCTTATTGTCAAATCTATAAAAAATGTCATATTGTATAATTCAAACAATAAAAACAAAAGAAATAGTGAGTGATGGACATCATCGACTGACTCACCTAGTTGTTCATATCACTGTTCTGTGAAAAATAAGCGAAACTTTAAAATGTCATAACTTTCTCATTTTACACCCGATTTTGATGAAATTTTCAGCACTACGCTAGTTTGATTTTTCTCTATATATTTTTTCAAGTCAGCTGATCATTTTCCTGGGGTGGACTTGACCTTTAAAAGTGGTACGTCGGCAAATAATTGTGTGGTATCCAGGTGGATCATGCATGATAGACATTTTGTTTTCAAGCATGGGCGGAAATCTGTCCCCAAAGGTAGGGGGGGGGGGCCAGGGGCTGGAAACTTTGACAAAAAAAGTAAAAAGTTTTCACCCAAAATGTAAGGTCATTTAGTGCAAAATACATGTATTATTTCGATTGTGAATGATGTATTTTTCTCCATCATAAAAGACCAAAAATAGTAGGGGGACATTTGATATTGTGTCCCCCTGCTTTTTTTGGTAGGGTGGACGCGTCCCCTGTCCCCCTTTATCCCACAGGAACAGGGAGGTAAACTTCTCTAGTAAAAAATATATATAATAAGGGTTTTTCATTTCGAGCTGAAATGTTTATAGCACGGTTTTCGTGGGTATATGTATTATATTGACAATAGGCCTACAGTGTACAATTTATTAGCACAGTAACAATGGCAGTGAAGCAATTTATCATGGTTCAGGCAGCTCCATGCGGTTGCCATTCGATGGCCAAAATATGGACCAAGTTATGTAGAAGAAGAAACGTTTTACGCTTGTCATATAAACGTGTGCTATCAATTCTCATTCGCCAATGACCTAGCTTAAACTATTAATACTCAACGACTTTTCATTTTAATGTAGACATTTTATAAAAAGATTTACACAGCATCAAAGGGAAATGCATGTTTATTTGGCTAAATAATGTCTAATACTGTGTAAATTTAAGGAAATGTTTTCCTAGCTATGGCAGTATATGAAACGTGCTTTCTATAATTTTCTATAATTATGCTCCCTGTTCCAGAATATGAAGTAGATTATTCAACGTCAGTCATACCGCACATTTCTCTCTCCCATGCATATTGAATCTGAATGAATGAAAAGGAAAGAAAACATAACCAACCCTGACACCTAGTCATTTTCATCTTGAAAGTGCGATTGTCCCTTTAATATCAGCATCAGCTGTGCGCTGTCTCAGTTTCTCTCCATCATGCACACAGCACTCATTAGAGCGGCACCTTCATTGGTCAGACATGACATAAGTGCGGTCATTGTTACTATGCTAATAAACTGCACGCTGCATTGCTAATACACGGAACCGCGAAAAAGCATGCAATATAACAAACTAGCCACCTCAAATAGTTTGGATTTCAACCAACTTTAGATATTATGTCCTTGATGCATGGTTTTATAGCTTTCAGTGTTAGTTCTTTTCGATCAAAACAATTATTGTCAAGATGCCATTCTTCTAATTTCTATACCTATTTAATTATAATCATGACAATAAATATTGCACATGAGCAGATAATACCGCTGAATAAAAAACAAAGGTTACCTGCATCCATTTTCAGTAGATATGTCCATTATTGACAGTAAGTTGCAGGAGTATAATATTAAACAATGCAAAGGAAATAATGGGTAATATAAATTCACACATCGCTTTATACAACAGTCATGTAGGACAACTTTTAGGCCATAAATGACAAGAGATCAATACATAATCCAGGGAAGTGTTATAGATCCAAGAACTTTGCAGAGTTACTCGTATTATTGTTTTCCTGTTGTCTCCTTTATCTTCAAATTCTACTGAAAGTTGATGGAAATGAATTGGAAAATTACTGTAAAACAAAATTTAAGTATGAAATTCAGGTCTATAACTCATAATTATCATTTCTGGTACTTGTAATTTGGTTTGCCCCCTTCACTTGTGCGCCTTGAGCATCTCGAGATGGATATGGCGCCTCGGAAATTGCATATAGTTATCAATTCATTATTACAAACCCGAGCACTTACATGTATTCGGTTACGTATTCGAACCAATTCTGTATTCAATTTCTGTAGTTAACATGTATATTCAAGTGAAAATACGTTACGCAGCCTGGCAGCTCGTCAAGGTACACAAGAGCTACGAATAAGCATTGGGAATAGAATAACAAAAATATACCCATAAACTATGAAATACACAGGCCATTATTACAACGCAATGACGCTACTAATTGAACCATTTGTAGAATTTGTCTTTATTTCAATGGGGGAATATACTTCCCTATCATATTGTTAATGGTTTCTGTATGACTGTATTCTGGTAAATGTATTGTGATAGGCATAATGATGAATTACCGATCTTGTGTGTCGTAATTATAATTGCTTTCTGTCAGAGGGGTCCGAGACGAAAATGATATGCACAGTTTGCAGAACAATGCAACCGTGTTCTGTTCTTCGTGCGTGGAATTTTCAATCGTCTGCTGTTGTCGGGTGTTTGGGCCATCCGCTACAGCAGACTGACTGTGTTTTGACTAGCCTTGTTTCAAGCCCTCATTTCACGAGTCTCGAAGGCAAGCCTAGTTTTGTTGCGTTTCTCTTTGTTTAAAATTGAAGTGGAATCGATTTCTTGTTTATAGAAGTATTATAGAAAAGATCATGACCATGACCATCATCATCATCATCATCATCATCATCATAATCAGCATAAATAATTACCATCCTCATCACCATCACCGGGCATCATCATAACTTCATCTTCATCACCATAAATTCATCATTACCACGCATGGCATCATCACCACCTTCATGTCCATCATCATCATCATCATTATCATCATCAATTCATCATCACCATAAATTCATCATTACCATGGCATCATCATGTCCATCATCATCATCATCATCCATTCCATCCTCCTCATCTTAAATTCATCATCACCATAAATTCATCATTACCATCATCATCATCATCATCATCTTTATCTCCAATTTCTCACCATCAAAACCACCCACCACCACCATCATCAACAACAGTATTCCCATATCAAATCGCAACATTTCGTATTGCCGCCGAAGTGACCTTGATTCATATATAGAACTTGGCTGGATTGACCAAATTGTCTTCCGTAACAACAAACCTTCTTGAACCATAAATAATTCTACCCAAATAATGCTATAAACATACAATGGGCAATTCAAAGGTTATGAACTTCAATTTGAGTTTCATTGAGTTATCATTAAAATAACTTGACCTTTCTTATGCAAAAGTCGGACCCTCTCCGTCGAAAGCTATTGCACTTCTTCACATTATGATCAAAACGCCATGTAATTACATATCATCAATTACTGATGACAGAATCTGAAGTGGCATCTATACACACCAATGCCAGGTGACAAGCGCTTCATGTGCAATCCATCATTCAATTTTGTAATCATTATTCCACGTAATTTAGCACAAAGGATATTGAGCGATTATGTAAAGTGATATTGTATTCATCAATTTCAAGAGAATTTGAAGGGCCCAGGTTTTGGAACGATCTTCCCGATGATATGGTACATAGTGCCTTCAAACGTAAATTGAAAGCGATTCTTATCAATTCTTATAATTTCCCCTTGTAAAATTTTATATTCATGCACTTTGTTAATACGCTCTGGCCGAGTAATGAGTAATAAATAATTGTCATAGAGTGGCGGACTCTTTTTTATTTATTTATTTATTTTTTTTGGTATTCTTTACACAATCGTCACATTTTTGGCATTACTTTGTTATAATCAATTTACTTACCTGTCCTCTCCTCATTAAGACCGATTTTTTTTCTGGATCCTGCAGACTTAACAAGCTTTGCTTTTTTATGCAGGTTCCCTCATATTTCACTCTTTTAAATTGTCTTTAATTCAAAATCGCTATTTTGTTTAATTTGAATTAATTGTTATGCCTTGTCTGATTTGTATTCTCATAAGTTTTCTGATATTGTTTCATAATTTTGTTTGTACTTGTGAAATATGTGAAAAAAAATAAAATCAAATCAAATTTACGTGATATGACTTTATACATTCGCAAAATATTCGCCTTTTTCTTATATGCGGATGTGTCATGAGATGGTAGTAGACGAGTCTCCATTTCCTTACTTTCATTTTCTATCACTTGCTTTGAGAATACCGGAAATTCATCGTGAAGACCGAGAGAATAGAATATTGTCAAAACATCTTGTATTCACAATTATCATATTACATGCAAACTTAGAGTTGGTTTGGACGTATGAAACAGATAACACAGTAATGGAAACTAATGGTTTCTGGGTTAAAACGCTATACGGCACGATACAACAGGCCCAACATGTAAAAAAAAAGGTTATCTTCCACTATCCATGTACAAAATCGACTAAAGAGGAAGTTCACCCTGAAAAAAATTTTACTTTTGAAATAGCAGAAAAAAATTATTAAAAAAAATACTGTAGAAGGTTTGAAAAACTAATAATATAAAAGTTATTAGAATTTTAATTATATGATTTGTGACGCCAAATAATATAAAAGTTATTAGAATTTTAATTATATGATTTGTGACGTCATATGAGCAGCATTCCTACATAATCATATGGTAAAAAATCAATGAAATGTCATTGAAATGGTCTTTACTGTACCTTTAGTATAAAACCGACAAATCATTTCGCATCTGTCTTAAAAAAGAAAAGAAAAATCATCACGAACTATTTAAAAAAACCCTGAAATTTTATGCATTTTATATTACATAACATATGGGGCAGCTGCTCGTTTATGACGTCACAAATCCATAACTTAAAATTCTAATAACTTTCTTAATTCTTAATGGATTTTCCTCAATCCCTCAACAATATTTATTATTTTTTTCCTGCTATTTAACAACAAACTTTTCTTCAGGGTGAACTTACCCTTTAAATAGCAAATCATATACCTAGTACTAACGAAACTGTATAAAGACATGCTGGTATATAAGTTCATGCTTTACTTATCAAAGTATCGAATTTTTATATGCAACACAAAACCTAATTATTACAGCACAGCAAAATTAATGTGCAGTACATTACATACCCCCCCCCCCCAAGTGGGAATATGACATCATCAGCCACCTAATGAATATTCATAAAGATATGCCTAGAATTGTTTCACCGGAATAATGCAAATATTCAAATTCAATAACTTCGTTATTTGTTACCGGATTTTGATCAAATCTTCCACATTTTGCTCTGTGAATTTTACTCTATTTATTGAAATATAAATATCTTCAGCCCGGAGCATCCATTTTAGTTATCATCTGTGTTTATTATACACTTGAGAAGAGTAATGTACGCACGCGATTGACACTTTTTGCAGGGATTTGAAATAAATCCTATTGGACTAGTTAGGGACCAATCGAATTCAGGATTCAGTTTGACCTCAAAGGCTTTATATTCAAATCACCGAGATTTCAAACTATATTTTAAGGATACAAATCCAGGCCTGTACAAAACTAAATCCAGAATTCGATAGGTCCCCAAGTACAGTCTACCTCGATTTATTTCATCCCAGAACCGACCTTGAGAGAACGATTGTGCATGTTGACAAGCCCCACCCCCCCTTTCATTCACTCTTATTGCTAATTCATGAAATAAATAGAGTAGTTGAGGTTCCAATCGAATTCTGGAATTTGTTCGTATCCCTAAAAATAGCTTGAAATCTCGAGGATTTATATTTAAAGTCTTTGAGATTTAAGGTTCCATGACATTTGCTCCGGCGACAATCACTCCGATGGGAAATCCAACCTCCAGCACTAAATAAACCCCAATCCCTATCTTCACATCATTCTGAACCAAACACTCTATTGCACTTCTATCTCTAACCCTATGCCCTCTTAGATATTAAGACAGGAGCAAATGTCGCAGGAGCAAATGTCGTGTCACCCTCAAGGTTTTTGGGTGTCATCCTTTTATAGCCTTTGCTCGCTATTATATAGGCCCATATCATTTCGGTGAATCATGAATTCGGCTAAACATTTATCCATGGCAACATTAATTTGAAATGACTTCCTCGTCATGAAACCTGAAATAACCTTCAGAACCGTGCATGTGACCAGACTTTTTATATAGCCTATCAATATTATCATTGCAGGATGTATACTATACTTATCTGTCAATCTGCAGACCATACGTTCCTGCATACATCCTTTAACAAAGGCACGTGGTTATCGAATATTACAGGACTTTGAAAATTAATGGAAGGTATATCTACAGAATCGTGGTAATCACTCTGTACTCTTTAAAGGAGAATGAAACCCTTGAAGCCAGCTGAATCCATATCAAAGAGAAAAATCAAAGAAACATATTGTTGAAAGTTTGAGGAAGATCGAATGAATAATGAAAAAGTTATGAGCATTTGAATATTGAGATCACTAATGCCATGTAGATCCTCCTATTGGCAATGCGACCAAGATCTGTGATGTCACACACGTACAACTCCCTCATTACTTAGTACTTATTTCACTTATATTCTCACTTTTATAGAGTCTATCACAAGGTGAGGTGTTCTCTTTATGAGAGGACAAGTACAGATGTTTCACAACATTATATCATTGATGAATCGTTTGTCATATGATTAGAATGAACAAAAAGAGATTTTTGGGGGTATATTTTCAGTATCCAAAAGGGGAGAGTTGTTCATCTGTGACATCATAGATCTTGGTCGCATTGCCAATGGGAGGATCTCCATAGCATTAGTGATCTCGACATTCAAATGCTCATAACTCTTCTATTGCTAGTCCTATTTTACTCAAACTTTTGTTGATCTTATTCTTTGATTTTTCTGCTTTCACAAAAGCTAACTTGCTCCAAGAGTTTCATTCTCCTTTAAGATTATGCAATGCCAATAAAGGCAATAAACATACAACTATTTTTGCCTTTCATGGCACTATAATCGGCTAATGAGCAAATTCATTATAGGGGAAGTGCACCCCGACGACAAGTTGGTCCTAATAGAAACACTAAAATAAGAAAAAATATTGATGAAGGCTTAATTGAATTCTATCAAACATATTAAAGAATAAGAGAGGAGAGTTTTGAGGTTTTTGAAATTAATTATTGTGACGTCAATATGCGAGCAGCTTCCCCATATATCATGTAACATAATTCGGAATACGATCTTTTATTTTCTCATCTGATGATTATCTATATATTTTTCTCGTTCAAATTTGAACTATAGACAAATCAGCACTCCGAGGTGCAGTCACTGTACACGCTCTTTAAGAGCTAAATTAGCTCTTCGTTTTTTAGAGTGTGTACCGCACAAGAGAAATCACTTTCATATTTTTAAAATGGCATTTTTTTGGATATTTATATCACACGACATATAGCTTGCTTCTCGTCTGTGGCGTACATGAAAACAAAAACAAATTTGTTTATATCTCAGTTGTTCTTTGGCAGATTTCAATAAAACCCTTAACAGTATGTTCTCTATTTTTCTATACTTTTAATAAAATAATCATATTTTCATGGTAAACTTTCCCTTCAATATCAGTAATTAAGTAACACCACAGAACCTTAGGCTAAATGTCCAACATCAATATTCCATCATTACTTATGGCATAAGTACACATCACATATTGTGTTGCTTTATGTATTTCCAGGGCCCTTCCTTCTGGTCGCTTCTGTTTTCATTTTCGACAAATGGTTTTGATTCGACTTAAAGGGATGCTGCAGGCTGAAGATATTTATATCTCAATAAATACAGTAAAATTCACTGAGCAAAATGTTGAAAATTTGATCAATATCGGATAACAAATAAAGAAGTTATTGGAATTTAAAGATTTGCTTTATTCCGGTGAAACAGTTCTAGGCATGTCTTCATGAATATTCATTAGGTGGGCTGATGATGTCATATCCCCACTTGTTCTTTTGTATTTTATTATATGAAATAGGTTTATTCAACATTTTTCTAACAAGACCTAGAACAATTGGATTGACAACTGATTAAGCGCCTTACTTATTGCTGCAACTTCATCATAATGGAGACATTTACACAAACATGAAAAAATGAAACAATTATGATTTCATGTAATAACACAAGAAAAAGGAAAGTGGGGATGTGTTATTATCAGCCCACCTAATGAATATTCATGACGATGTGCATATAACTAATTTCACAAAAAATTGCTTCATATAAAACCCAATAACTTCGTGCTATTTTTTTTACTGTGTTACTAAAAAAATATGATTGCTATTATGACCATTATAATTATTATTATTACTAATATTATTATTTACGTCCGTAAATTCCAGGCAAGCTAATTAGTTTTCTACTGTTTTTGTTATAGGCCTCACCCCCCAATGTTATTTGTTTATTATGTATATATATATATATATTATTTTTGTATTGTGTATTTTAATTGCGTGTGTTATAACTGTGATTGTATAATGTTCGAATTGTGATTGATAGCAGGGCTCCCTTGTAAAGCAGGCCTCTGGCTTGAATGGGACTACCCTGCTTTTTATAAAGAAAACATGAATAAATAACTAAATAAACACGAATATTATTATGTATTATTTTTATCATAATCATTATTATTTTATGAATATGTGGATCCTTCCTTTTCCAGTTGAACTTTGATCCTTTGTTATCAATTTCATGTATTGACAAATGATTATGAAACGTTATAGTTTACTAAACATGCTAAATGCGGAAATAAAACCAAACTATCAAATTAAATCATATCCCATGCGCTGGGGGGGGGGGGGGGTGACATAAAGGTTCGGTGCAAAATGTCAGAGGTAAGAATGGCAGAGGTTCGCGTTTAATCACATCAACTGATAAAGCAATAAACCTAAAATGATAAAACACATAATATGTAATCAGCTCATAAGCCTATTTCGTAGACAAAAATCCATACAATGTCAATAATTATGACTGATATTGACGGGTAAAGCTCTTTATTTTCCTTGTCGATGCATAGGTCAATGGTCGATGTCATATTTACCTCTGTCATTTTACCTCTGCCATTATTACCTCTGCTATAATGACCTTTGTGCCATTTTTACCTCTGTCATTACTACCTTTGCAATTTTCACCTCTACTAATTACCTCTGCCATAATTACCCCTGCCTTTACCTCTGCCATTTTTACCTCTGCCACTTTTACCTCTGCAATAATTACCTTTGTGCCATTTTTACCTCTGCCACTACTATACCTTTGCAATTTTCACCTCTACTAATTACCTCTGCCATAATTACTTCTGCCATTTTCACCTCTGCCATTATTACCTCTGCCATTTTTACCTCTGCCAGTTTTACCTCTGCCATTATTACCTCTGCCATTTTTATCTCTGCTATTTTTACCTCTGTCATTTTTACCTCTGTCATTTGTACCTCTGCCATTTTAACCTCTGCCATTTTTACCTCTGCCATTTTTACATCTGCCATTATTACCTCTGCAGTAATTACCTCTGCTATTTATGCCTGTGTCATTTTACCTCTGCCATTTTCACCTCTGCCACTTTTACCTCTGCCATTATTACCTCTGCCATCTTTACCTCTGCCATCTTTACCTCTGCCATTATTAACTCTGCCTGGCACCGACATAATGTATATGTGACGTAATTTATTTTCCCTCGATTGAATATTAGAGGGTAAATGACAAATCATGTGATTGCAAAGTGCTTGTTCACAACAAGGCTATTGTAGTACCATAGAGCTATTAACAAAATACGGTGTATTATCTACCCTATTTTATTTTCTCCGTGTTTTCGCGCGAATAATTACAGTTGTTGATCTCGGGCGTGTCTAGTCTTGTTCCAAGGATGACCAAGGCTTCAATTATTATGTCGACAAACAAAACCATCTCCAAACAATAATAACAGCAAACAATCACACAATCTGTTCGTTATACCTCCCTCAGGTGAATAGATGACTTAGGGGCCGCAAAGAGTGCATAACGATGGAGGTAATTGTATGCAAATAATTGGTGGAGGACAATAGCCGGTCCGTTATAACGTAATCGCTATTCATCCAGAAATAACAAACTTGGAGACAACACGATGGAACAAAACAAGGAACGGTAAAGTACAAAAACGTGTTAGTTTGTTCATGCAGGCACGAAAAGGGGTCAAGAGTATTAGGGGTTATTTTTTCGCATGGAAATAATCAAAAGTTTCTGCAATTTTGCAGAAAATGATAATAACGAGGATGATGCAGAATACGACCAATACGCTGACTGAGCTCATCGGTATATAGGCCTAACATTTTCTTTTGAGTGTAGGCCTATGTGGTTCGCGTGTATATACTTGTAATTATTGAACAATACCTGAACTACACTTCGAAATAATAGCCAATGCCAAATTACCAATCCATTCTGATGTAACGCTTTGCGTGATGATCATAATTCTCTATTTTAACATCCAAAAACAACCCAAGTATTCCACTGGTCCCTTCCCTGTGAATACATATATTATTACATCTTACGTAACACTCACGAATCCGTATTTAGTACGCTGTGGAAAAACTAGCTAGTCTACTGTGCATACAATTCACTGGAGTTAAGGGTCTGAATGTGCAGCCTATATATGTCTTGTGTACTGAAGGCCTCATATGCTAGTCTTTGCGTGGAGACCCACATGTTAATCAAAGTTTCAATCAGGGTCTGTGTCTGCAGATTAGAGAAAAAACAGTCTTTCCCACATAAGGAAGGGGGTTGCGGGACGAGAAAGATTTAAAGAATGAAAGAGAGAGAGAGAGAAGAGAGGAGATAAAGGGCGGCGGGGGGGGGGGCTGTATCTATAGACTACCCCATTCTCGGTCCAGTAGTTCTGGGTGAACCCATCGGGGGCACACAAAAATCAACAAGTTTATCCAACCGAGCAAACAATAGACTCACAGCTGTTCGTGTCTTTGTTCGGGCGTGAAAGTCTCATCTCATTTGGTGCGGTGCGGTAGGTGTATTTGCTTATTGAATTTCGAAACGGGCATTTACATTTGCGAAATAGGAGAAAAAAAAATAACGACACGAGTGTGTGAGTCACTGCAGTGCAATATGGAGGGTATTATACCTCGAGTTTCGCAATATGCTGAAATTTAGGCAAGATTCGGAGAGGAAACAATAAATAATGATTCTTGGGAAACCGTAACCGAAGTCTTTGGCTTGAAAATCAACCATCTTCCAATAAGATCAATTCTTATTTGTAACCGGCAAACAGGCTTAACAGGTCATAATTGGAAAGACAGTTTCAACCCCAACCAACCCGCACTGTAAAAACTGTGGTGTTAAAACTGACACCAGTGGGTGTTAATAGAGGACCACACCCTCTGGTGTTAAAATTACACCCTAGAGATTGAATATAACACCAAAGAGTGTACATGTAACAACCAAAGGTGTTGCAATAACACCTATAGGTGCTAAACTAACACTGTCAATTTAACACCGGTGTAAAATAACTGGTGTGGTACTCTATGTACACCGGTTAACACCGCAGTTTTTGCTGTGTGCATGTGTACCTAAAAGAGAGGAAGAGAGAGAAAGAGAGAGGGAGAGGGGGAGAGAGAAATCCTTTATGTATAAATATGTAAATTTTCCCCTTTGAACCTAGTCATACTATATATAATAACAGGATCCAGTTCTACTATATCAAAATGGTCACAGTGTGGAAAATATGGAAGTCCCGTCTCTTTCATGCCAACTTGATTACGTAATAGCATTTATATCTGGGAGTGGAGCACAAACGTTAATGGCATTAATTCACTAATTTTCTGTTATTATGACAAAAGGTTCATTGCAATTTCTGTTAGCACAAAGTTAGTGTAAAGTTCACATACCCTCATGCCAATTAGAATTCAATCCCACGGCAGCTAACATTGTGGTTAGAAAGCCCTGGAATGTTGGCACCAAAATATTCTAATTCGATGTTCAAGGATAAACATTAAAACAAAAAAAGAAATTGGTAGTCGATTTTTGTTCCGACAATAACTTCTGGATTCTTTTCCGCGATTAGATCTGGGGTCGGCAACACATAGCTTAGCAATCATCGCAGACGGTAGACTTATTTTGTTAGATTGATTGCATTGATTACAAAGTACAATTAATCTTTACAAAAAATCAAGCATACGATTAATCAGTAACCTTTGTGTTACAGAATCCAAGTTGTTGTGGATGAAAATTAGAAGGTTTTTATTTTTATTACGGTATTGCATTCACAATTTCGCTGCACTGCAATCGCATTGAGCTTGCGGTCGCATTCATTCGAATAAAATATGGATACTTCTGGAGACAAGACTAGCAGTAGCACGGAAAATCATTATCATTACTTCATAGGTCGAAACCAGTACTTAATAAGGACGTCACAAAGAGCATGATTAATAACATGCTTTAAAGGTCTATTCTCCGGGCTGAGAATATTTATATCTAAATAGATAGAGTAAAATTCACAGAGCAAAATGCTGAAAATTTCATCAATTTCTGACTAGCGAAGTAATTGAACTACAAAGTGTAGCAATATATTGTGAGAACAGTTATATACACGTCGTCAATAATATTCATTAGATCGGCTGATGATGTCACATCTCCACTTTCCCTTTTCTTATGTTATTACATGAAATCATAATTGTTTCATTTTTTCATTGTATGAATGATATGTATCCCTTGTAATGATTTAAGTTACAGCAATGAATATCTAATGCACTAAATCAGTTGTCATTCCTTTTTTTTAGTTCTTGAAGGTAAACATTTAATTTCATATAATAAAATACAAAAGAACAAGTGGGGATATGACATCATCAGTTTTCCATTGAATATTCATGAAGACATGCCTAGAACCGTTTCACCGGAATAATTCAAATCTTTAAATTGCCATGACTTTGTTATTCCTTCTCCGATTTTTAAATCAAATTTTCAGTGTTTAGTTTGTCTGATTTTTCTTTATCAGTTCAAATCATATTATTGCCAGCCTTTTATCATATGATAATGTGATAAAGCTCAAATGAGGTACATTGATAATATATTTTGTCCATGTCTTACATTTTCCCGGGACACAATATAATACAATTTCTAAAACATATACACTAAAGGACACAATCCTCTTATATAATAGCTCCTGCTACATTTACACTATATACGGAAATATTCACCTTCATAGTGTCAACACTAACAGCACAATATGATTTTGAGGAAATATGATTTGCAAAACCAATGGCTACTATATCATATTATATATCAGCATCAGTGAAGCTCTATATAGGCAATAGGCGTTAAATAATAGTCCCCATTTTTTTTTTTTTTGGGGGGGGAGGAGGTTTATGTTGGGCTCCTCAGTCGATTTCGACTATTGGGGGGGGGGGGGGGTTAATTACAGCTACATTTTATTCAAGTCTTGATATTTATTCTATAATTCCTAGAAACACGACTGACAACACTTGGAATGAATAGGTAATAAAATACCAACTCATGTAATAGGAGAAAGGGGTACATCAAGCATCTCAGCTCAGTGCTGAGGAAGATGATAAACTAGATACATTACATGTAGTCCATTGATGACATTTATGTAACTAAAAACCCCAGTTCCTCTCAAATGAGGCCAAAATGATCATCATAGAGGTATCTCACTTGTACCTCCATGAAGATACTGAGCACAAATTCTGATGGACGACATCGGTTGAATGTAAAGTGGATGCACCCTACATCATAATACGGCTATATGGTAAAGTCATTAACACATGCGTGACCTGCTAACAAGCAAGGCCGAGGCATTCAAGTTATGCATATGTGTCAACCATGATGATGCACAATTGAATACAATAGAACAGGATCATGAATTATAATAAGATGAAAATGTAACAAAAACATTGCCGATAGGATTGATGATGGAAACTCATGCGCGCACAGGTTCTTTGTGTGCACTTTGTTACGGCAACACTGCTCTGTTTATATCTCCGTTAATATACTACTCGGGTTCTGTCATTCAGGTATTGATTGATTGAAACTTGATAATCCACTAAATGCTGTTGTCTATACGCAGATATACACGATACTCCCGTGAACTTAGGAATGGTGATAGCTCATAATTAGGTTAAACAAAAACAGGATACAGCAATAACAAAGGATAACGGCATCATCATCATAACTTACCTCCGACATAGATCATAACAAACATCCGCCACGAAATGAAGCTACATTTTAAAGAGGAGATTTCCGCCATGGTTCTTCGTTCTGGATATTCAAAAATATGCCAGCATAAAAATGAATAATCCACGGGTGATAGTCCTGTGCTATTGCACCATTTGGAGCTCCGATTCTGCCGAAGAGATCGGGTTTATTGAAATCCTGGCACGTTCTTTGTCGTCGCATGTCATGTGTTGGCTTTGTGTCGACGAATCAGCTGGGCAGATCGCGAAAAAGGAAAACATAGAAAATACCGTCTGCGTCGCAACACACGCAATGCTAGGGACCCCCGATGTGTTTCGTCTTCTGCTGATACACACGAATTGAAACTCTGTGGTTAGCGAACGAGCGACGAAGTGTGTGTATGAGGATGAGCTCACCCGCCGAGAGGCTAGGGAAGACCTCGATAGCGAGCTCCGTCGGTGTAATTGTTATGCGCAGTTTGCCCGGATTTCGATCCAGAGAGCGCAAGACACGTGCCAAAGCATAATTACTTTAGTGACGTCATTTAGGTCATGTGATCCGCTGTTTCTAGGGGAATCCCCAGCCTTTTTTGACTCATCTTCGTCTGCGGAGCCCCGTTGGCGGTGGGGCATAAATTTGATTGAGAGACACGCCTGCGTCTCTCCACTCCGATCAATTTGAAAGCATTAGTTTCTTAATGAACTAGTTCATTATTATAAAGGTTTCGAAGAACAGTTTCGAGCATTGGTAGTATATGAATGCCTAGTAATAATAAATTATAATAATATAGGTATATTTCCCGGTATATTTACCCATGGAAGCCACTTCAGTTCTGAAAACTACTGTTCTCCCAGCGGGCCCTGCTATTATAACCCGGGCTTTAGCTCGGCTGCCTAGGCGCTCAAGCATTCAAGGAATTTCTTCCTACCGGGTACCCATTCACCTCAACTGGGTTAAGTGCAGCAAAATGTGGGAAAAAATTCTTGCTGATTACGCCATGGCTGGGATTCGAACCCACGAGCCTCTGCAGTATTGGTATATCTATTTATTTACTTATTTGCCTTCTTTACCCAGGGTAGCCTGTTCAGTGATTAACACAATTTTATCAACCAGGGCCCTGCACATACACATAGAACGATCATAGAACATATCATATAAAAACATGAGAAGTCGACATTATTACATTACAATACAATTACAATAGAGTGAATGGGTCATATCCAGGTTATAGATTCAAGGAAACCAAAACCCAAGAAGAGAAGTAAATCATATTGGAAAGAGTAAAATGAGAGGAACAATTACAAAAAGTTTCATCAAAATTGGTTATGAAATAAGCAAGTTATGGATGTTTAAAAAGTTTTGTTATACTTTCCATGGGGATCCTCAAATTGGCAAACGTGCTTTTAAAATGGTTGATTTTGTGGACAACTCTCCATTTGTTTTGTACACAAATTTTCAGATTTTCCCCATTATTTGACATTATCTCCTTCTGACCTTGACAAATGTGGTGTGAATAATATTTTCCCATGACATATTTTGTGCTCAGAAGGAGGCAAGATGCAATTTGAAAGGTAAATGAGGAAAATATGAAAATTTGTGTACAAAACAAATGGAGAGTTGTCCACAAAATCAGCCATTTTGAAGCACGTTTGCCAATTTGAGGATCCCCATAGAAAGTATTTACAGGAGTTTTCAAACTCCCATAACTTGCTTATTTCATAACCGAGTCTGGTGAAACTTTTTTAAATTGTTCCTCTCATGTTACTCTTTCCAATAAGATTGCATCTCTTCTTGGGTTTTGGTTTCCTTTAAGTATATGACATAAAGGTTCGCTTATCAATTCGATGACGAGTTTAACCATTTTTTTAGAACACTCATCAAGATCCAGGGCTTTGTTGCTATAGAAACACAATGAATAAAACAAATAACAACAAAAACAATAATGATGATGATGATGAGAACAATAATAATAATAATAATGTTGATGATAATAATAATAATAATAATAATAATAATAATGATGATAATAATGGTAACATTAATGAAAATGATAATAATAATAAAACTAGAAATAATACTGAGTATTATAACAGTTCCTGAATGAAAAAAACAAACAAATAAAACAAATAATGATTTAATCAATCAACAGAAGCAGTATGGATCAATCAGTCGATTAAGGAACGCTACTGGCCCAACCGTCCTTTAGGCTCGGCCCCGCTGCACTTACGGATGCAAAGAGAATGTAAAGCGGAACAAAATCTTGCCATCCGTTGGAAAACGCTATGCATCCGTTAAGTACTCATTGTGATTTCATCCGCGCAAGAAGTTTTGAGCTGCACAAGACTTTTAAAACGGATGAAATTTCCCCCATGTACGATGTAAATCCGCATCATATACGAGCAAAAAAGTAAACGTTCTATGTCCATTATCATCCGTTAAACGTCCGCTGTATCCACTCCGCATCCTCTGTACATGCTCGCAACTCACATCCATTGAAGCTGAACAACGGAAAGAGGGAGAAAAGATAGGGTACATGGGACGTATATACTGTACATCGTTAGTATCACGGAAATAGAAAGTATGGATTTATATAAGCGAATGCATCTCGTAAATAAAGTATTCAAAACCCTCGGTAGCCTTTTCGGACCTGCCATCCACTTCCATCCGTTTTTATCCGCTAGGTTTCCGATGAACATCCGTTAACACCCGCGCTACATACTATCCATGTCCGTTCTTTTCCGTTATGTTTCCGCAAAACTTTCTCAAATTTTGTCAATTTCTTGAGCGGATGAAAACGGATGGAGCCACCCCCATAACTTTGCTCGACCACTGCCTCCTTTATGAATGCATTTTATTTTCGTCAGCCAGTGGGACAGGAAGGGTGCTGCACTCAACCCAGGTGAGGTGAATGGGTACCTGGCAGGAATTTATTCCTTGAAACGCCGAGCGCTGGAAAGGCTGCTTGAGCTACAGCCGGGATAATAATATCCAAGTAGATTGGAAGCGCATAGAGCCGTTATTCATAATGTGTTATGCGCTATA
Organism: Lytechinus pictus; assembly: GCF_037042905.1. Lineage (NCBI taxonomy): Eukaryota > Metazoa > Echinodermata > Echinoidea > Temnopleuroida > Toxopneustidae > Lytechinus > Lytechinus pictus. The sequence continues at coordinate 37,924,327 of NC_087252.1, forward strand.
CAAGAACTGACTATTATTATTATTACCGCTAAACTTTCAGTAGCTAAAGCGTTTGCCGTTAGATGGCGCTCTGCAAGATTCATTTCCCCGCCACAATAAGCTCTTGAACATGTTGAACACCGACAGATTTTGCACTGTGAACATCTGATTACCCAGGTACATTACGTATAGCTTGTATCTCCTTTTGACTAAAACTAAGAATATTTCCACTCGATTACACAAGCTCCGTATTCTCTCTAAATTCCTTCGATTAGAATTTGATCCTAGTTGGGAATCAATCACAGTAAAACGCTGCAAGTTTAAATTTTTAACACAACGTTGTTTACTATATTAACCTTACATCGTAGCTGTTCAGGTACTTAAAATGAGTGTATAAAATCTTAAACAACAAAGTTCAAAATGCAATACTTAATTCTGAATGAATATTAAGCATGGTTGTTTAAAATGTTAAACAACTTCTGTTAGAACGGCGTTGTATAAAAGTGTTAAACAGCGCTTATAATGAAATGTATAGAGTGAGAAAAATGTTATGTAAATAAAGACTTTCAGCCTTATTTGTGATAAGCTCCATCATCGAAATTAGAGGGTGGTTAACTTTAAGAATATTAAGGCCCGTACTCTGAAGTCAGGTTTAACTTAAACCATGTTCTAAGTCTGTGCTAAAATGATGGGGAGCCAAACATTCTAACATTCTGTTTATGTTGTATACTTCTTATGTTTACTATTTTGTTTCCTTTTGCTTTCATAATGTTGAAAAATACTTCAGTTATCATTCCCAGACTATTTGGGTGTCGTATGAGTTGATAAATTGGATGTGTACTGTTGGGGATTTGTGCCCCAATGGCTCTCCATAGTTGAACCACAACTTGAAACCAGGGTCTGATTTAGACCCGAGTTCAGAATAAGGGCCATTAAGTTTAGGAATTTAGTCCGATTCATAATAAATAATAATAATAATAATAATATGCAACATTTATATAGCGCTTAATACAAATGTTTCTAAGCGCTACATACTATTACCCCGGCTTTAGCACGGCTACCCTGATCGGGCGCATCGAGCATTCAAGGAATTCCTTCCTACCGGCCAGAGTGGCAAATGTAGATAAACGCCTTGCCAAAGGACGCTAGTGCTGTGATTGGATTTGAACCCGGACCTTGTGGTTCACAGTCTGGAGACTTACCCACTGAGCAACGACACCTCTACAATCGGTAGTTTTCACAACCACTACGCACTAGACATTTCCTGGAACGTGGAGAATCTATTCTCAAAAATCCTTCATGACGAAGCAGTCTTTGTCGAAATTCGGTGAATCAAAACAGCAGTGTCGTCAGTGACTCTGGACAAACCGCATATTTGTAATTTTTTGTCAGCTCCGAACCTTATGACGACCAGCGGAGGGTTGAGGATGCATATTTGGAATCCAGTTTACACGAAGTGATCGCTGCTATGTCAGGAAAACGACCCAGAGGATAAGATATGTGCAACTATCGTCCAATTTCACTTCCTACACATCCATCTCAAAGTTACTTGAAAAAAATGATGTGCTCACACTTAATCAAATTTTAACTGACTGTCAAATATTATGTGATTCTCAGTTTGGTTTTAGGAAAAAAAAACAATCAACTGTTCATACTTTACTTTCTTTTCATGATAAGGTTGCATGTGCGGTTGATAAGTAATTACATGCTATTGGTATATTGGTGGACCTTTGCAAGCCCAAGGCCTTCGACTTGACCAACCATTAGACCTATACTTTGTTATATAAATTATCACACAATGGTATTCGTGCGAAGGCCTTGGATCGGTTCAGGAGGTACCTCACTGTCTTCTCGTAGACGATTTTTTTCTTATGCGGGTACAAGACACTAGTTTGAAATTGATATCTCGCGGAGTACCCTAAGGAACACTCCTTGGTCCCTTACTTTTCATTCTTTACATTAATAATTTGAAAAATTCTTCCAATATTTTGTCATTTATTTTGCTTGCTGATAATTGATTTTTTTTCCATCTCACCGTGACCCCCACACACTGCTTAATCTATTGAAAAGAGAACTTCAATCAGTAATATTTGGTAATTCTCTTAAAAATCTACCTGGTCAAGCAATTATGGATAATGTCAATTTTATATTTACCAAATTTCCTGAGCTCTACATTGATCATGATTTGTCTTGGAAGCGTCACATTAATTACTTATGTAAATTGATTTCTAGAAATATTGGTATTCTAAACAAACTAAAAAAAATTCTTGATTATATACCATTAAACTTATATATGACTCTCATTTCATCACGACTAAATTATGGAATATTGACTTGGGGCAATACTAACAAGACCTTATTAGACATGTTATTTAAATTGAAAAAGTGGGCTCTGCATGCACAAATCAATTTTCCAGAAAAATAATAAAATCCTGAAAATTCATGAACTATACGAATTTTACCTGGGGTATATTTATGTTTTAACCCTCAAAAGACTATCTACCGGAAATGTTTCATCCTTATATCAAAGAAACAGCATCATCCATTCTTAGCCTACCCGCCAAAGGGACTCATTCCACCTTCCACCTATCGTACGTTATTTGCTAAAAGAACGATTTCATTTGAAGGACCTAGGTTTGGAACCATCTTCCAAACGAAATAACTAGCTGTTTATATTTAAATACCTTTAAACTGTTAAATGTAAATTGAAATCCTTTCTTTTATAATGGACTAACTTAAGACGCACTGGCTGAACAAAATGTAAGATGTATTTGCCTTGAACCCTTTTTCTGACTAAAATATCAGAAATGTGACAAGACATAATCAGCTGCACCCTGCTGACTACTTGTCAAGTCAGTTTGACTAATTTGTTTTAAAAGAGTGTATTCTGCGTTGGTTTTGAATTTTTCTCTTTCTTCGCACATTCCCCTCTCTCCTATTATCCAATTTCCCTCACATTCTTTACCCCACGATTTCTTAATGCTTAACTTTGGCCCTTCCAGATGAATGTAGTCTAATATTTTTGTATGTGTCCGATCTCCTTCCTGCTGACTTTACAAATTTGTTTTATTTATGCAGATTCCTTCATATTTCACTTTCATTTATTGCCATCGTCATAATCTTCTACATATATTCTGAGTTACAATCAAATGAATTTCTTGTATTTTGTTGATATTTTGTTATATATTTTGTAAAGTATGAGAACATATTCAAATCAAATCAAATCAAACATGTGAAATAATAGCGGATAATGTTTGAAGTTGAAATTATCTTTATCAATACACGCTCAAAGTGTATACGAATTGGCCTACCATGAATAGTGGATAGTTATCAATCAGAAAATATTATTTACACGAATCCCTAGAAATCCCCCCCCCCAAAAAAAAAAAAAAAATTATATATGCAATCGACATGATATTCCTCTTGATTTGAGCTTGGGCGTCTGAATATCTTTGTGACTTTTACAAACAGCCAATTAAAGGTCAAGTCCACCCCAGAAAAAATGTTGATTTGAATAAAAAGAGAAGAATCAAACTAGGATATCGCTGAAAATTTCATTACAAAATCGGATGCAAAATAAAGTTAAAACAATTAAAAGTTTAGCTTATTTTTTTCACAATACACTGACATGCACACTTCAGTGACGTGCAAATGGGAGAGTCGATGGTGTCTTCCACTCACTACTTTTTTTTTTTTAATCATACAATATATCATTTTTTACAGATTTGACAATAAGGACCAACATGGCTGAAGCATATACTAATTTCACGGGTTCAGGGAGGAATTAATCGGTTTTTTTTACTTGACAATGAGGAAAAAATAGAAAATTTCATAAAATAAAATACAAAAGAAATAGTGAGTGGATGACGTCATCAGTCTCCTCATTTGCATACCGACCAGGATGTGCATATAACTGTTTTGTGAAATTAGGCAAAACTTTCAAATGTCATAACTCTCTTATTTTACATCCGATTTTGAATAGATTTTCAGTGTTATGCTTGTTGGATTTTTCTCTTTTTATTCAAATCAACTTTTGGTTGGAGTGGACCACTGAACTAGAGATACGTATCTCTAGTTCAGTGGAGTGGACTTGTCCTTTACCTAGATTGCAGTAACGTTAGATGGCGCTCTTCATGTTTTAAATCTCCCCACAATTTAATTGTTGGTATTGTCTTACATAATATGGAGATATAAATATATATATTTCTTTTTATTATGAGATAGCCTATTCACATCTTTGATAAACAAATTATTTTTATATATCAATTTTATTATCTGCTCAGAACTTAAAAAAAATTTGTTTTGACTTTTTCATCATGCAATACCGCATTATTATTCAGTAAATACAAGTGAAATTAATTTTGTTTGTTTGTATTATGGGTTATGATAATCTTTGTTAAAAAAATGTATATCACAATGTATAATATTCTAGTTGTTATATTGCTGTATGTACTTCACTTTATTTTGTATTTTTTTTTATTACCCTTGTATGTATGAAAAATGTACTATCATCTGAATATAGGCTAAACAGCTTCAAAAATCCCAAAAAGCTCATGAAACTGAATTATTTTGTCATTTTTGTTGCTTCAAAAATCGGCACAAATCGCTGTTCCGTAGCCACTAAAATTTTTACTGAATGGAACTTCTCCCCACCGCCCCCATAAAAATAAATCGTACAAATCCATACCACAAAATGAATCAAAAACAGCAAAAGATAATAAAAACTTTGAAAGAAAAAGTTGGCAGATGGCATTATTTTAAAGAAGAAACTTGATCAAGACGAATGGTTCCTTTTGGATGATATCGTTTTTAATCGTTAAATATGATTTTCCCACAGTCAGGTCTAAACAATAATGATAATAATATTAATTACAAAGATTGCCCAACGAGATTCTTCTTAATTTTCCTCCATGTTCGTCGTTAAGAAAAAAAAACTATCATGACTACAGAACGATAATATTTGATAATATAGGGCTTAAAACAAACACCGCACTGCATTTATCATGTTTATACAACACAACTTTCCTGGCTTAAAAGAGCAGCTGTGACCTGTTGTCTATTGAGAATAAGAAAAGCGTAAAGATAAATGTTTGAACATATGCATTTATGTTATGCAACAATATATTCATTTTTCCGAATGATATGCGTTTCTATATTTTAGTTTCTTTCAACAGAAAGTTCATTTCGAGATTCCAAGATTGTAGTTCCTTCAATCGTAATCTTGATAATTTCATCCTGGAAGGAAAAGGTCTACTTAGTTAAATAAATTTTAGAAAGATTGACATCATTGTCATCCCTTGCAATCGGATGAAAAGTAACACTCTTCTCTTCGCCTAGAGGCTTGAATGTCAAGTTTCTATTAGCCAGTCCCATCCGTATCTTTTCGTGTGGTATCATGGGCATGAATTGGCCGTATGCTTCAAGCAGTTGTTCCATCGTGTCCATGACCCTACGCTCGATCGAATCTCCCTTTTCCACGTAACAATGATTGTCTTTGATGTAGACCATGTTCCCTTCTTTGTAAATCATTGCAAACATCCCCTCTTCAAACATTTTCAGCTTTGGTCGCGGAAGAGCGTTGAAAACGTACGACATCGGCTCCTTGAAGTGTTCCAGATCGCAATCAGTATCGATATCCATTTCCGATATCAATCTCCAGTTGGACGGGTGGGCGTGGTCATCTAAAAGAGCCATGTCAAGGTCACCTTGGCGAATCACGTGATAGCGTTGCAGGTACTTCTGACCAATCAGTTTGAATCTGTAAACGAGAAAAGAGTCTTGGTACACCGGACTGTCTTCACCGAAGTTAAGCGGAATAGGGTAGAACGTCGGATCCGATGCACCAACTTCGACGATATGACATTGACCTTTGACCTCGGCATCGTGCACAATGTTGGTCACGTGATATCTGTCATGGCCCATGAACTTTCCACCAATCAGGTGAACGTTGTATCCCAATGCAGCTAGTAGTCTGTAGTAGAATACACAAGAACCGTGCGTTAGGAAAAAAAATGACTCACGTGACATCATGGTATCACAACAGGGCGAGCTCTGAGCAATTCTAATAGTAAAGATTACCAGCGGGACTTGTGTCACCTGTATAATAGCCCCACTTGTTCTTGTTATAAAAATCAAAGTCCGGAGCCGCGGTACGGTCCCGAAAGGGGAAAGGGGAGGGGGGGGGGGGACTGAAGCTCCCGAAGCCAAAACATAACAAAACGAAAAAAAAGGGTCGAAAGTCCAAAAGGAAGGGCATTTTGTCTTCCGTAATAGCTTGCCAAGCAGAAAGCGAAGCAAAAACAAATCAAGACAAACACAGGAAAGGTCATCATTGTGAAATGGACAGGTAGAGAACATTTTGTCTCCCGAAAGCTTAATAAGCAAAGGGAACAATAATAGTAATGCTTGATAAAAAAATAAAACAAATAGGTTCATGATTCACAAATGAAAATAATTTTGTCCCCGAAAATCTTGACAAGCAAAAAGCATATAAAACATACAGCGTTGGTTCTGTGATCAGTTCTTTACGATGTACCTATATATCTATGCGTAAATAAATCCTAAAATCCAGATCGACTGTGAGTGATTACAAGCAAAGGATATGTTTTGAGGGTTCAAATTAAATCCAGAGTTCTGAAATTTGCCAGCCGCTGCTGACTTATATCTGTTTACGTACGATAGCTTTATTATTTTACGCAACATTTTGCTCTTTGTGCTTCATTTCTTCTTAATAAGGTTTTGTAATAAATAACCAGGCTGTTTGAAATAAAATAATTGAAATGAATGAATGAATAAAATTTAAGAGTATGTGTCCGACCAGTGGCGGACTGTGACCGGAGTAGACAAAGCATTGGAGGGGCACTGCATTGTTCACAAACAATAGTGCCCCTCCAATGCTTTGTCTCCTCGGGTCACGGTCAGCCCCTGTGTCCGACGAAGTAATAATAACGGCCAAAATTTACCAAATAATTGGTTGGGATTTACCCAAATTCTGACTGAGTTTGAGTACTAGTTTTGGTTGGACACTAGTTCAGTAAATCCGTAGGCTATTTTGACAAACAGTTTTAAAGAGTGTTTTAGACTAAGGTGATACCAAAAACGATATCTTCATTTTGAAAAAAAAAAATGTTCCACCGTAAATCAATTCTTAGCCAATCATTGATCAATACGTATGGCCGTCGCAAGCCACCCTAAGGAAAGGAGATCCAGCGATTAGCAGGACTCGATCACCGTACGGTCACCTTACGATAATCGTGGACTGGGCATTTAACCTACCTATTCGTGAATATATTAAGTTCATAACAGACTCCACCTTGACCTTGTAGCATCGCCTCTTTAATCTCGTTGACAGAAGGAATTTTCCTCTCGGACAATGGAATAGCATACGTGTTAGTGATATTCTGGAATGGCTGGCAAAAGTGGGTCTTCAGCGTTATTTCCCGAAGTAGTCCGAGGCGATCTTGTTTTAGCTTCGTGTGCGCCGAATGGATGCCGAGTGTGTGCCGAAGGTAATGGGATACCTCCTCGGATGACAGCCGAAGTGATTCTAAGGTAGCTGGTTGTGACTTTTGAGTACATTTTAGTCTCTCATTATTATCTGTCTCGCGATCAACTAGCTTGGAAAGTTTACTGCATGTTCTAGTTGCGTGACATACCTGAGTTAGCTCGGTGATTGTGTTACGGCGTAACTCGGAGAGTGACCATCGTAAACTCGAGGGTGCAGTGGCGGGAAATAAACGCAAACCAACGGACAGCCCGTGGGGAAACATCACGAATACTTCGCCAGTATCTCAGGCATGCACTGATGTTCTATATGCGAAGCACCCAATTCCTATCTGGAATTCGTTGCCAGTTGTCTTCTTCAGGATCTGCAGGCCCTATTGAGGCTTCAAACTACGACCTATGCAACAAGATGCATTATATATAAGTAAACAAATCAGTACTATTGTGATATAGCTTGTCAACCATAACAGTGTTAAAATAGGAGTTCACATTGGTGGCCAGATTGGACATGACCCGAATTCCAGAAACTTGAAATTCTATCGAGTTGACTCAGTGGCGTAACTACGGGGGGGGGGGGGGCACGGGGTGGGGACACGTACCCCCCATCGGCTGGCAAAAAAAAAAGGGAAAGGAAAAAAGAGGGAGAAAGAAAGATAAACGGAGTGGGGGGAAATAAATTAGTGTTTATTTTTATATACTATATTATATTACATAAATAGTTTGTTCATAACTTTATGAAAAATAATTTGATTATGGCCTATGTGTTCATTATTTTTTTTTTCTCACTTTGTCTGTTTATTGAGATATATAATCATATTGTACTAAAAACATACCGTTTTCGAGTTAATATACACCAAATATATTTCCTTGCACTTCGAGTTATTATTATTTAATGAAGTGACATATGCTTCTTTTTCATGACCAAAAGTGATTGCCCCTTTTTAAGTCTGAGCATAACATATTTCCAGTCCGTGCTTACGTTCGCATTTGTGGATTGGTTAGATATGTCTGCTTTTCATGAATTTCTAAATTATAGTCATTAAAACGTCCCTGTTTGGAGTTGATATATTAAAAAAATTCAGATCACGCTTCGCGCTCGCATTGTTTGTTTTATAGTGAGAAAGGTACGTATTATGATAACAACAATATGCTAATAATGACCCCCCCTTTTTTTAAAGGTCTGATTAAAAAAATAAATCCAGCTCGCGCATCGCTCTCGCATTATTTTGATCAGTGGGATACATTTAATCCGTTTAATGGCACAGTCCTTAAAATGTCTCCATTAGGTCAGTATAACTGGAAATTGAGAGAGCTTCGCTCGCCCACCAAGTAACTCAACATTTTTGCTGGTGCCCCCAAATGCAGTGACCCACGGTACGCCACTGAGTTGACTGTCATCCAGCATCCTTTTGCCCGAATACCAGGCTCGGAACCAGGGCTCCATAGCACAAAGGCTAGCGATTAATCGCTAAATGGAATGGCCTATCAAGACCATCGTTGCATGTACATTTCGCTTAACAGACTGACTGGGAGCCAATGAGAACCGTTCTTTTAAAACTAGCGATCAATCACCAACGTTTGTGTTACATGGATCAAAATATATACATTTAAGATAATTTTACAGATAAAACGGAAGAAGTAGCCCTGTCCTGAGAGGATATCTCTGCTTTGATCATATTCACTTCCGGAGTCTACGCTCTAAATGTCAAGGATTTAAAATAAATCCAGGTCAGATGTGAATAGTGACCAGCCGAATGTTAGATTGAGATATAAACCTTATGGATTTGAATATAAATCTAAAAGATTTGAATTTTGATATTTTGAGAATCAAAAGTTAATCCTTAAGATTTAAAATAAATTCAAATTTCGGCTGGTCACTATTTACAGCCGATCTGGCTTCATGTTAAGTCCTTGACAATTAGAGTATAGCTAAATGAGGATGCGGGATCTACTATTTCGAGGGGGGGGGGGGGGCTAGAGCCAGCCTCACATAAACGTTATCATCCCATTGAGATATAAACCTTATGGATTTGAATATAAATCTAAAAGATTTGAATTTTGATATTTTGAGATTCAAAAGTTAATCCTTAAGATTTAAAATAAATTCAAATTTCGGCTGGTCACTATTTACAGCCGATCTGGCTTCATGTTAAGTCCTTGACAATTAGAGTATAGCTAAATGAGGATGCGGGATCTACTATTTCGAGGGGGGGGGGGGGGGGGGCTAGAGCCAGCCTCACATTATAAACGTTATCATCCCACTCAGCAACGTACAGAGGATCAAAAACGGAGAAAAAGTTTGTCAAAATGCCCTTCATTGCAGAGGACAAACAATCGTTGAATCAAAACAGCAGTTAAGTCCTTGTTTTTTGGGGGGTCAGTTTTGAAATTTAGGACGGTCTGCTGTTCAGGCTTACCAACTTTAGATAAAGACCTCTATGTCCAATAGTCGTTCTTGTCATATGACTAGAATTTAACATTATTTTGACTAAGTTTGTTATAGATTGACGTAAAATAGTATGCAGAAACAAAATAATACTTGGCATGAACTATAACTAAGTTGGTTTCTTGAAATTCGATGAAGAAAGGCCGAAAAATCGTCGATTCTATTCTGGGGAAAATATCTAGCAGATCGATTTTTATTCGGTGACGTAATACCAGGGAAGACAAACGCTTGGGACTCACTGCTGTTATATACGAACCAGTAATGGGATAAGGTGAAATAGAAAGGGTCCCTTGCCATTCCAAAGTGTACAAAGTTGTATTGTATACTTCATAGATCTTTCTCATTCTTTTCTAACACACAAGTGCACACCTTGTAACCATTTCCATTTATTTTTACGTAAGATAAAAGAGCATTGTCGATTAAATGCCTTGCTCACGGGCATATGTGCCGCGGCCGGGGATCGCACCCCGTACTTTCCATGTATAGTCAGGCGCCTCAACACCCCCATCACACTTATCCCGACTCAAGCAGAATTGGCCGGAATGAAAGGACTATTGTTCGACCACCAGTTGGTCATTTAAATCTACTTCGTACACCGTTCGTGAACATGACCAACACTTTCGGGACGGCCAAAAGAAATGACAAAAATATTTCGAATGCACTCAAAATGCAGTCAGAATATTTAGAATGCGCCTAGAATGTCCAAGAATGTAGCACGAATTATGAATCTGACTCCATTGCGGTTCATTTTGAATAGTGTATGATGATTCACCTGGTCAATTTTCTGAATTTCAACTCCAGTTTGGTGAATTAATAAGTTCCTCCCCAAAATTTCTAGATTTTTTGAATACTTTATTCTTTTCAGCTTCTGCTTGATTCCTGCTGCTTCCGAATAAGTGTGATGGGGGCTTAATCGGTGTCTCATAGCGCCATCTCCGTTGGGATTCTGATCAGGCAGAAGTTTGTGAGCATCCCTTCCTTCCTTCCTGGTTTTCTCCCTCCGCTGCTTTGGGAGATCAGCCCTATGGAGGCTATAGTATCCAAATAAATAATCATCCAGGGTTAAGACAAGGCAAGTCGTAAAGACATGGTTCATGCAGTTTAAACATGGTTATATGCAGGTTCTGAACATGCATCAGTAGATTTCAATCGACACATATGAAGTTTCACGCATCGATATAAAAAAAACAACAACAAAACAAACGCAAAATCCTAAAATAATGAATAGAGCTCGTTGAATGCTACCACACACAGCTTCAAACTACAGGGAAACTTCTCTGATACAATTAACAATACATGCAAAATGTGATTTAAAATAGCACTTACAACCTGTGCACGGGGAATATATTTGACATCATGATTTTATTATCTAACAAGAAAAAGGTTGCTCGACCTATTCATTTGGGAAATAGATAGGCATTTATGAAGACATCTCCTGACGGGATCGAATTCATCACCTGAAACAGTAAGATATTCCTAAGTCTTCCGCAAGTCAAATAGTTCTAAAAGTTAAGTGAAATTCTTCCCCATTTGGGAAAGAAGGAAGTACATTGCTTGCCTTAGAATCAATATTAAATGGCTAATGATTATGCAACAAACTTTGCATAATATTGGGAATGGCTTGAGTCGAAAGAATATTATTTTTTCTTCATGTTGTAATTAGGCTCGTGAGTCCTGTTGATCTAATATTTAATAGATTTTACAAAGGTTGATCGCATGTTGTGGCGAGCGCAGTTAATACATACTACGTGGGGAAGTTACAATTAAATTCAACTTGTAATTCAAGTTTATTTTTTCAATTTTCATTATCAACATTATAAACAAATGCAAATCAAACATTCATCATAAATATAAACAAATACAAATGAAATATGATAACAATGATTACAAATCAATTACGAGTTCCAAAACATATGTAGAATAGTTTTAACAAAATCTTATATGGAAATAAGGGATCCACTAAAAGCATTGCTTGTAGAGCGTGGTTCCGCTAAGATAATATGTCAAACATTCGAAAATTTGGGACTCATTCGCAAGTGTAGGCGTAAGAAAATACAATAAGTTAAAAAAGATTGAAAAAAATTAACTTGATGCAGAGGTTCCAGGTTCGATTCCTGATCACATCTCTCGGATGGTGACGTTAGAAATCGGTCCCACACGGAAATAGTCATCTGATTGATGCATGCAGGTCGGAAGAACCCATCAAATTTACACACACACACACACACACACACCCTCTCATACACACGCGCACACACACACACACACACACACACCCTCACAACCACCCTCACACACACACACACTCACCCTCACACACTCCCTCACATACTCTATCCCAAGGAATTACGTGTACACAATTATATTTGAAGAGCGGTGATCTATCTATCCCCTCCCCTGTAAGAACTAGCTGTATCATGTTTTCCATAAGGAAGAGTTATTTGTATGTTAGAAAGGAACGTTTTGAATCAAACAATATTAGAACCTCCGAGATGGCTGTGTTCTTACATCTTATCATGACATTGATTGATTGTAGTTTTGTTGTATGTGATGTTAGTCTTTAAAAGAGAATGATGAGAGTCTGAAACGAATCGGACGAGTACAATTACAAAGAAAGTTATGGCTGTTTTAAATATGAGATTACACTATGGAAATAAGGAAAAACATTAAAAAAAAAAAAAAAACGCTCGCGTTTATATGCCTGGCTACGATTTGTTTTCTTCAAAATGTTGTTTCACACTTCATGTTTAGCCCCCGCAGAAAAAAATAGCTCGCTTTTATATGTTCGGCTGCGACTATTTCTTCAACCTTGGTTCTACACTCCGTGCTTTAATAGCCCCTGCGAAATTGTTGGCTTATTACGCTATTGTTTTCACATACCCACTTGACTGATTTTTTGCTTTCCTCTAAGAACAACTTTTAATTTGGGGTGGAGTCCCCCTTTAACTCTTTGTCTGATTTTCAGTCCAGAGATTTTTCTATTATTTTGTGTGTGGTTTATCCCTACTTAAGGAGATTTAAAACTAGTCTTATACTTTTACTTATTTATTTATTGGTTTATTTAATAGTTTATTCATTTATTCATTCATTTATTTGTTTTATTTTGGTTTTAATAGTCTTCATTGATCACGATCAGTTCCAAAACAAAAAGATAATCTGATAAATATGTTACAGAAAATATCGCAACATTAATTGCAGTTGAGCAAAAGCATAACTATAAGTAAAAAAGTCACAGAATATAACATTTTGATGAGCATGCAACAGGGTAATTACCTAGTCTAAAATAATAATAATAATAATAATAATAATAATGACATGAAAATAGTTTATAGCTGATCAAACGAATAAATGAAACTGAATAAATAAAATAAAGTTTAGTTACGCCCTCTACGGTCATGTTGGCACATTTGATTTTGGGGGTTGCTTTGATATATTTTCCCTTCTTATTCCCCAGTTCTCTTCAATCATACTTGTTTATTTTTGTAACCTACTTTCTTTTGCTGGGGTTGGCTATTCCCCTACTAACAAAATGCAAATTGCGGAAATCATATGATCAGAATTCTATAGCGGCAGCCTTGAATGCCCACAAAGCTTGTCACCTAATCCCCTAAATTGTGAATCGGGCCTGTTCGCTCAAGAGTAGAACACCGAAAATGAATCCAACTTCTGTGGACATAAGCGCTAGGTCACACAAACGAAGCAGACAGTGGAACGATGACACCGATTACACGAACTAAAGTTAAAGGGATGGTCCAGTCTGGAAATATTTATATCAATATATCTCAATAAAAAGAGCAAAATTCACAGAGCAAAATGCTGAAAAATTTCATCAAAATCGGAAACAAAAAACAAAAAGTTATTGAATTTTACAAATTTGCATTATTCCGGTGAGACAGTTTTTACGCATGTCTTTTTGAATGTTCATTAGGTTGGCTGATGATGTCATCATACCCCCACTTATTCTTTTGTATTTTATTATGTGAAATTAGGTTTATTCAAAAATTTTCTACCAAGAACTAAAACAACTGGATTGACAACTGATTAAGTGCATTAATTAGTTATTTATTGCGCAAATTATTTCATCATAATGGAGACACATCATTTATACATGTATGACAAAAACGAAACATTTATGATTTCATGTAATAACATAAGAAAAAAAGAAAGTGGGGAAATGACATCATCAGCCCACCTAATAAATATTCGTGATGGTGTGCATGTAACCGTTTTCATAAAATATTGATAAACTTAAAAATTCAATAACTTCATTATTTGTTATCCGATTTTGATGACATTTTCAGCATTTTGCTTTGTGAATTTTACTCTATTTATTGAGATAAAAAAAATATCCAGCCTGGACCATCCCTTTAACCGTCACTAAAAGTGAATATCGAAATATGAGTCAAGGAAATGAGGTGTGACATGGGCATGGGAATCAACAATTCCGGCAAAGTACTTCATTATCCTCCAACAAATTCTATCACACGCAGGACTATACACTGAAAGCCACACAAAAATATAACTGCGCAGTACGATTCGGATTACAAGGATCATCCATTCTTTACTGATTCCTCAAACAACATCATAACCTCGCCAAAATGACTTTAATTCAATGCACGGTTGGTATTGAGTCTCTATAAGTTGTTTTGTAACCTACTGTTCCCGGTGACATCTCCAAACTATGTAGTGCCTTTAACCACCGTCTTGCAAGCCAATCATACTTCTTGTGGAGTTGACAGTTATTTGAGGTAAGTCTCGTTCCATTTTCCATTTAAGTTTATATGGCATTATTAACATAAAATTCAATGGTTTGGGGTGACACATTTGCTATTGAATTGACAAGTATAAGAAAAACAAGAAAATGTATAACATTGTTGTTTGAAGTTCTTGAGGGAATCCACAATTTCTTGAAAGCTTGAATGATATTGAAGATGTAGACAGGAAGTGAGTACGTAATTAAGCCCAGTATTTTGAATCCATAAGCCTACTCACTGGCGTATAGATGGAGGGGGGCTGGGGGGGGGGGGGGGCATCCCGCAAAGTCCCACAACCCGAAAAGGAAATGGACAAGGGTGAAATAATAATTACTTAAACCAACACAGTTCCTCATTTTTTTTCAAAATTATATACCTCAACCACGCTTCATTGGTAACAGTAGTGACACTGCCATGATGGTAAAAGCTTCGACTAAATTTAGCCGAAAACATTCATATTAGGGCTAACGATTATTTCCATAATAAAATTATTATCATGAAACCTCCCTGCTTATTATATTTCTTAAAGCCCGAGGACATTATCTGGTAATACAGCTAAGAAATAACAATATTATTCTTACTAAGAAATTACAAACGAAGAATTAGGATAAATTTATAAATTATTTATTTCTAAAATTTCATGTAACATAATAAAAGAGTTGGCACAAGGAAAATCAATGTAGATTATAATTTCATATAACAAAAATATCACAGGAAAAATAACATGTAACCATGCCAACCGGATCAAAAAGCGACCGGAGAAGTATCAAACCGGAAACGATTATTTTCCTTTGTCCTTAGATACTGAATAATCCAATATTAAGGAAGTAATATTATCAAAACTTACGTCTCCTTTCCCCATTACATTATTTATGACTATATTATTTACATTACTTGGAAACATGCTATTAGTTTTTCACTACACTTGAGTGAAAAACAAACTAGCTTGGCAAACAACGGCTCAACAATGCGATGAAAAAGCCTGTCGGAATTCTGATTTTGATTCTGATTATGGACATTTTACTCCTGTTTTCATTTGTGTTTATATCCTCTTATGGTCTCTTTGATTGTGGCACCGAAAATTCATGTCCATTTTATGTTTTATCTTCAACAACATGATTATATGAATATATTAATTTTTCCATCTAGATGAAATACAATGATAGCATATCCTGGCTGCATTAATTGAGCGCGAAGATCAGCTATACACTGTAAAATCTGTGGTGTTAAAACTGACACCAATTGGTGTTAATAGAGGACCACACCCTGAGGTGTTAAAATAACACCCTAGAGATTGAACATAACACCAAAGAGTGTAAATGTAACAACCATAGGTGTTGTTATAACACCTATAGGTGTAAAACTAACACCACCAATTTAACACCGGTGTAAAATAACTGGTGTGGTCCCCTATGTACACCGGTTAACACCACAGTTTTTGCTGTGTACGATTATACAGACACTGGATCCCAGACCGAAAATATTGAACGGTTTTTTAGAGAAAAATGTCACAATCATTAATTACGTTTTAATAACAAAGTTGGCCCTAATGGCGAACGTGAAATACCGTTTATTCGGCTTGAAACAAAATACACAGCAAAACTGGCAAAATACAAACTACAAATATTTAAGAAACTCGCGCGCGAATCATCTTCCACTCTGTTTTCGAGTTTGAGATTTAACAAGGAATACAGAAAAAATGCAAACGAGACACTCCTATTTTAGGACAGGCCGTCAAATCCCAAGATTAACCTTGGCCCAAATCTATCCGCAACTTGGTTTCGAAATTGAAATTTTTAACTCTTCTTGCTCACTGGCCTTTCATATCATATTAGGTAGGCCTATCGCATTCACACTCCTCAGCAAATTTGTGGAATGCACTTCCTGATTCACCAAGGTACCTCAGTAATTTAGATAAGTTCAAAGTTTCTTTTAAGAGATGCTTATTCAACACTTAATGATTTTCCAGTGTATACGTACCATTATAAGCAATTTGTTTACAATTGAACCACTGCATGGACTTTTGAAAATACAGTCATCAGAACTGTTGCACAACACACACACACCCTCACCCACCCTCATACACAAACACACACACACACACACACACATCCGCCCAACCCCCCACACATATATAATTATATATAAATACATATATATATATATATATATATATATATATATATATATATATATATATATATATAAATATATATATATATATATATATGTATATATATATATATATATATGTGTGAAGTTATACATGTACTCCAGCTTTGGCAACTCTTTTATATTTAAATATTGTGTGAAAGAAATGGATGATATATATATATATATATATATATATATATATATATATATATATATATATATATATATATTTATATAAACCGCTCAAAAAAGTTTGGAAATCTGACTTTGATCGATAATCCCTCCTCGGTTTTAGTGACTATTAGAATACAACATTTAATTGTCTTTAAAATGATACCCTACATGATATGATTATGTTCCACATGAAGTGGTAATCAGTGAGTTTCTCAGCGGATTATTTTGTTTTCATGCACCTGATCTGTGAAATAACATGGTTTGAGTCGTGGTTTGAAATACTCATGCATGGTTGTTTCTTTGTTTGTTTGTTATGTGTTTGCTTGTGCAGAGGCGTGTTTTATTCCATGTTAATGTTAAGGCACTGCGCCTCCATGTGAACCATAATTATATCATGTAGGGTATCATTTTAAACAGAATTAAATGATCTTTTTAATGATATCAAATGTGCATTGTGTAAAATTGGGAGTTGGGAGAAATTCCAAACTTTTTGAGTTTATATATATATCTATATCTATATATATATTTATATATATATATATATATATATATATATATATATAAATATATATATATATATATATATATATACATATATATATATATATATATATATATATATATATATATATATATTTATACTTATGTTTCATTGCAGATGACAGGTTGGATTGATCAAACAAGTTTATGTCCGCTCCAAGTATTTGGACTTTCCAAAGTCCGTTTATTGCTCTTTGTAAAATATGATATGTATTGATAATGTCCTACAAATTCAATAAAATCAATCGTTTATGTCAGATAACGAGTTTACCAACGAGTTCGGGGGCGGGCGGGGGTCGAATAAATAACATCGCATTGGTGTCATTTTTATCGCCCCCTTGATCATCAATTTGTAGTTGTTGATTTCCTGATTGCGCTGTACACTCTAAAAACACTGAGTAAAATTCTACCCAACATTTGGTAAAAAGGGAACATGCATGTTTGCTGGGAATTTTTTTTTACCTCATATTGGGCAAAATACATGTTTCAAGGGTAATTTCAACGCAACATTGTTTAAAATTTACAAAATATTTGGTACCTTTTTACCCAACCAACATGCATTTTCCCATTTTGCCCAATATTGAGTAATTTTTTTTTGTATAGTGTACATGTTGAGATCTTTTTTTGAGCTTCTAATCTATTTCTTTTCACTATCTTCGGAAACAGGATTTTGAAGGAATCAAAATGCAGAGTGCAGTGACCTCTCTTTCATTCTGTCTCGGATGGATACTTTTGAAGTTTACATTGGTAAGGATATATGAGACTCGTCTACATACTACACTCTAAAAATATTGGTTAAAAATGCTCCATGGGGGTAATCACGTGTCCAACCAACATTGGGCATATCTTTTGGGCATTTTTATTTATCCAGTGGGATAACAATTCTGCCCGTTCTAAAGTAATTGCTGCTTATTTTTTAACCTTACTGGACAATATGCTTCCCGCATTGGGTAAAATACTGCCCCAAATTGGTTGCACACAGTAACTACCACCGTGCTGGTTAAAATTTTACCCAATATATTTTACAGTGTATTTCCAAGTGATGAATTACATCGAAATCATATTGGGAGAAAGACCCGGAGAAAGAGTAATGAATTTCCTATATTATGTATACATTTTAGATCAAATAGGCCTACTGCTAGACATGCTTGATAATTATGCAATGTCGATAGGGGTATGGTATGAAAGCTATGCCTTGTATGCCTATATATTAATACACGTGAAAACGTGGCTTCTTGATATAATCATGTTTTAGAAAGTGTGTATTCATATGGCACCCGATTAGAGTAAAGTGAGCCAGAGAGGGATCAGATATTTTGAATGTTTTAAAATCAAATATCAGCATTTAAGAAAATTGTTTTTACTACCGAAGATAATGTTGGTGGGCTTTATTATTTCTTCGTATAGGGGAGAGTGTGGTAATCCCGAACGCGGGGTAATCCCGAACACCTTAATATCTATAGGAGAGATGAGGTTCTGCTGTCACGGCATAATAGCCGTAACACAGAATGTTGTCTGGCATCCTATGCATGGATCTGTTGACTGGTCTCTTCCGATTAAAGAATAATCGGGAAAATGCATATGACAGATTTTCGCTTTTTTACGTTTCCCTCATTGAAGAATGAAGAGTGGGGTAATCCCGAACACCTTAATATCTATAGGAGAGGTGAGGTTCTGCTGTCACGGCATAATAGCCGTAACACAGAATGTTGTCTGACTTCCCATGCAGGGATCTGTTGACTGGTCTCTTCCGATTAAAGAATAATCGGGAAAATGCATATGACAGATTTTCGCTTTTTTACGTTTCCCTCATTGAAGAATGAAGAGTGGGGTAATCCCGAACGCGGGGTAATCCCGAACACCTTAATATCTATATGAGAGGTGAGGTTCTGCTGTCACGGCATAATAGCCGTAACACAGAATGTTGTCTGACTTCCTATGCACGGATCTGTTGACTGGTCTCTTCCGATTAAAGAATAATCGGGAAAATGCATATGACAGATTTTCGCTTTTTTACGTTTCCCTCATTGAAGAATGAAGAGTGGGGTAATCCCGAACGCGGGGTAATCCCGAACACCTTAATATCTATATGAGAGGTGAGGTTCTGCTGTCACGGCATAATAGCCGTAACACAGAATGTTGTCTGACTTCCCATGCAGGGATCTGTTGACTGGTCTCTTCTGATTAAAGAATAATCGGGAAAATGCATATGACAGATTTTCGCTTTTTTACGTTTCCTTCATTGAAGAATGAAGAGTGGGGTAATCCCAAACGCGGGGTAATCCCGAACAGCTCAATATCTCCTAGGAGAGGTGAGGTTCTGCTGTCACGGCATAATAGCCGTAACACAGAATGTTGTCTGACTTCCTATGCACGGATCTGTTGACTGGTCTCTTCCGATTAAAGAATAATCGGGAAAATGCATATGACAGATTTTCGCTTTTTTACGTTTCCCTCATTGAAGAATGAAAAGTGGGGTAATCCCGAACACCTTAATATCTATAGGAGAGGTGAGGTTCTGCTGTCACGACATAATAGCCGAAACACAGAATGTTGTCTGACTTCCCATGCAGGGATCTGTTGACTTGTCTTCTCCGATTAAAGAATAATCGAAAAGAATCCAAATTACATATCTTTACTTGTTTATGTTTCCACGAATGGCGTTCGCGATTACCCTGTGGTCCGGAAGTGCAGGGTAATCCCGAAAATCTGCGTTTTGTACTATAAATTATAAAGGAATGCTTGATGTTGAATAAAGACGTTGTTACAGTCAATATATGGTGAGTTTTTATCAAATTATGTACTAGTTTTGGAATAAGGCTCACTTTGATTCTTGCTATCGCTCTGATCAGAAAGGTGTTCGTCATTACCCCACTTCCCCCTACGTGATCTTGATAAAGTGATCCTAATTGCTGCAACGGGGAACCAGTTAAGAATAATCATTTTGATAATTTTAAAATTCTTTTGAAAAACAATACTAGACTCACCTTTTTAATTCGTATTAATACTCATCTTTACCCCTCATGTTTGTATATTATTTTGTGTCTATTTTTTTTGTCATTGTTATTCAATGTCAATGTCAATGTTATTGCTAGTTGTTTTTCAATTCTTATTCATCTCCTTGGTGTAATTTATACAAGCCATACCTTGGTTTTCTCCTACACCATTTTCCAATCAAATACGCTGCATTGTTTTATGTTAAATTGTACTTTTGATAGTTTTCTACTGTCTTTTTTTTAACCTGTCATTGTACATTTCTTCTGATTTGTGGTTACATTTTTTTTATCGAATACTTTGAATTGATTTTGAAATAAAGTTTACCTTTTCCTAAAATTGTATTATTTATTTCCTTTTTTTTTAAGAAATCAAAATGATGCATCGTATTTATCCTGTATCTTTTTAATTATTTTATGTGATTTTGGCCAGATTCTAACGGTGTCAGGACAGGAATGGTTAGACCCGCTAACGACTTACGTCTCTTCGGGCCGGAACATTTCTCTGAGATGCGCGTTCATCGTTATGCCAGCCTCTAGCAATGCCTCTCAGCCAATGAACGCGTCCAACGCGATCACGTGGTCAGATTCAGGAACGCCAATATTTTCGGAGACAATCCGGTTGACGCAAAAAGCAAAGTACGACAATTTTCACACCAGTGTTCGGGCCAATGAAGAATTCGTCGAATCTATTTTACATATCACCCTGGCTGGCCAAGAAGATGAAGGAATGTTTACGTGTATCCATGGAGATGATTCGGGAAATGTGACGTCACAAATGGCCAATCTGTATGTAGAAGGTTTGTACCGAAAAAAAGCGAAGTGCCAACTGCAACGTTTGGCGGGGGGGGGGGGGGGGGGGGGGTGGCACACTCCAAGAGAATATAAACATCCTCTACCTCCCTCAATGGCTAGCATGTTGTTAATCATAGTTTAGGTTTTGAACTGCTAGATTTTTATGCTGAGTTTTTCCATGGGAAGCGGGAATGCTGAAGCACCCCAAGATTATCCGGGGGGGGGGGGGGGGGGGCTGCGTGTATTATTTCCATATGCAGCACCCCCTGGAATTGTGGTAGATATGACAAAATGGAGAATTGTAATCCCTTTTTTGCTTGTCAAAATTCTCTCCCAAAATGACCTTCCCTTTTTTTTTTATAGCGACCCCCTTTTTTTGCTTGTCAAATTTACATCAGCACCCCCTTTAAATATCGTTCCCAGAGCCCTGCCATCGAAAGATCAAAATATTCCCTCTCCGGAGCTTTCCTCCTTTGAAAACAAACAAGCAAGCAATTGTAATTAATATTCCTATTGGTCGGACTGTCACATATAGTATTGTAGTCTTATGGTTAGAGCAGTTTCTACATCAATGGTTAGAGCATTGGACTCATAATCGCAAGGTTGTGAGTTCGAATCCCCATTCTGCCATTGTCTCCACTCTAATAAAAACGCCCGAGAGTAAGATCTGTCGTCTATAAGGTCAGCTACTGATTAACCTAGACATAAAAAATGTTTACTAGGTAATTGCACCATTACATAAATAAAGGAAAACCCGGACGATCTCAGGTTAGGGGTGAAGGTAGTTTATTACCGTGACCGAGTCAACCATGAAGTATGGAACGCCATACAAATCACAAACAATTAACACGTAGTGGCGTGACCACTTTTTCTCCTTCCCGTGATTATTTGAGGACATACGTTTTATATACACAAATCCAGAAACTTATACAACCCAAGAACTGACAGCCAACTATTGAATTAAAACTTAATACAACTCTACGCCTACATGGCAATATATACATTTACTCATTAACTGAATCAAACTGAGCAACCACTTCAACCTTACTTTTCCTTCTGCAAGTACGAACTGTACTACCATCTTTGAAAAGTAAACTAAGACAACTGCTAATCAAATAGCTTCTTGACATAAATAAATGGGTTTCAAATAACAACCTAAGATGCACATTGATTGGCAATATTTGGTAACACACCTAAACTCTATATCTGGCTTGAACTTATACTCAATTTATAGATTATACAACTTAAAGCTAGATGAACGTAGTTGCAGTAAGACACTGATTTCGTGAGAAAGTCTGTAAAACCAAGGTAAAGTATTGATATATCATCGTGGATCTAGATCTGGTACAGTTACATAAACTGAACTTTGTGAAATCATAATATCTAGCTAAAAAACGATCACACTGAAGATCGCCAACACAGATAGGCACACGTGGGACAGTGTATTATTATTGCTGGAATAAAGACCCGACGGAAGTGACCGAATCCGCGCTTATTATGCTTATTTCTCAGCAATTACACAATTTCTTCCAGAATCCTTTGGCACATATTTTTTATTCATACAAACAGACACTTTGGTGATCATTATATTAAATTCTGTAAAAAGTCATTTTGAGACCGTTCCCAAAACTGGAATTTACCTTGACTGTTTCTAGTTCACAAATTTACTATGCCTAACCTATTACATAAACCAATCCGCCAAGTTGGTATAAGATTACAGTCAATTATTAATGCCCAGAAATGGTACATAAACAATATCAAGAAGCATATCATTAGTTAAACAAAATACATACAAGCCTAGATGTCAAACAAAATATAAATACATGTATGAACTACTAAACAATCAAAATACACAAGTCACCTTTCTCTCTACCATCGCCAAAAGAAAAGATCCGTACACTTTAGACAAGTTATTTAAAACATACATGAATAAAATAAAAAGCCCGCAGAAAGACCTACAAACATTTGATAATCAATTTCCATGTGATCAAATATATATATATTTACTTAAAACAATAATAAGAAAAAATCTAAGACAAACATACGCATGTCAAAAAGGAGACACAAAGTAAAATAGCAAATAAACACAATTAACCAGTAAAAAAATAACTGCGCAGATTTCAGTGAATTGACTGGAAAAAGAAATCACTATTATGATACTAATTGTGCTTAAACAAAATTAATCACTACACTCTGCATAGAGGGCACCATGCTAAAAAACATGTAAAAGACTGTATCTGAAAAGAACAAAGTGGAAATAACAGATACCGTCAACACCAACAACATATAACATCATGAAAGTCATGTCATAAATGTAAGTGGATTACATAGCCAGTGTCATAAAGGCAGATACAATTTATGTAGGAACCATATCAATATTCTCAGTCAAAGAGACATGATAAAAAGGATAATGTTATCACAGTTATCAAAAATACAAACTATAAAAATCAACATACAAGTGCATCCATTAAACAAGCATTGCACAATCTTTCATTCCTACCAATTATCAACAAACACACCGACCTCGGTAATGCAAGGTAATGCAAATCAACATGAATCAACACAAAATGTAACAAACAACCATCATCAAAGGTCACAAATCATAACAGATTAACAATCAGACATAAACCATAAATCTGAAAATAAAATGAATATCTAGTGAGACATAGAAAAGCAAAATAACCGGGAAACAAAGGTTCAAGGTTAAAATTCAAAGTTAAAACTTGTGGAAAACGAGGTTCGAATCATCAAAGTCCAGATGACAAAGGTAGCAGTCCTTTAGGTCGTCCTGTGGAGGCATCAATCAAATGGGGTGAAAGTCCAGTAGAATGTGTGGGAGGGGCTCTTCAACGAGGTGAGGCCAATGATCATCATTGAAAATTCCGGAATGTCTACTGGGTACAAGATGATCTGGACCTGGGGACGGGCAGCCAGAGTTCCCTCGGACAAAGGATCCAATCCGGCTTCTAGTGAGGGCGGTCGGGGTCCACGGTTCCAAGGGGTAAGACTCCAGGTAAGGTAGGCGTCACAGCAGGTAGGACCAGGCAAGGAAGGCAGGCCAATGTCTAGCACAGAATGACCAGTGAAAGAGGCCTGTCGATGACAATCATAGGTTCTGTCACTAAGAGTGACCATGTGGCTAGTCACCGGAGAAGGCAACGAATGAACGCCCATCACAATATTGGACTTGCCATTGTACTCGACTAAAGGCTGTCTAGTACAGTGAAGATCTGCATCTCCCGAACATGGACCAAATGGATCAAGATAGCTACCACGAATGGGGTCAGTAGTTGAAGCAGGAACATTGGCATCAGGAGGATATGTCGGCTTAAGCGTGGCATAGTTGTCATGGTAACGAATGCCGGGAACTGAGCACACGGGCTCAACGACACGAGAGGCGTGCGAGTCGCGATCGATGGACATCGACACGGACCTAGTAGTGACGGGGGCACGTCGGCTATGCATCTCTGGAGATGTCCCATACGAACAGTCAATTCTGGAGTACTCTTTGTAAGTACTCAAAGCGGCTACGGAGTTGTCAGAGAGTTTACATCCGTTCGAGCTGCCATGATACGATTCAACGACCGGTGTGTTGACCGCGAAGAGACCTGTTGTTCGTGTACGATCAAAAACATGGTTACGACAGTACGACTCGAATGCTCGTTTGCGACGAGCATAGTAGCTGCGATATGATGTAGCACTGCGAGACGAATCGGAACCCGGAGCGTGTTTGGTACGACTGTCACGATTCGAATCGGCTATGGTCCTATCGATATCGTATGTAGTATCCGAACGCTTAGGCGTGCAACGATCTGTTCTAAGATTCACTTGCGAGTAACCGTCAGGAAAATACACAACATCAGAGTGTTCAATGTCATCGTCATATGACGAACAGGCACAGAGCTATGCTCAGTAATAAAGACCGGAGGACCTGGAACATTTACATGTTCCTCTTGGAACCTGCAAGCAAACTGACAATACACAGCCAAGAAACCAACCGCAACAGGATTGCTGTAAACATCTATAACTGTATCAGGGAGTTCATAGGCATGGAGTGTACTTGCAACACAATTTGGTTTGCAATAGACCTCATGATACGTGTCTGAGAGATCGTGTTCAGTGTTAGGTATGATGTCATTAGTTATACCTTGTAAGATTTTGACATTGTTGTACCCATGTATAGACATGTTATTGAGATCAACTGATGGATCAACCTCACTTTCATCTACATTCATGGTTTCATGAGAGATGTTGTCACTTATCATTTCACCAGCACTCTCAAGTAAGATGTTATGACATATCATGTCACTTTCACTCATGTCACCTTCATTCTCATGTAAGATGTGATTATCACTCATGTCATCTTCATTCTCATGTAAGATGTTGTCATCAATCACTGTGACACCTTCATTCTCATGTAAGATGTTATCACCACTCATCATGTTATCTTCGTTCTCATGTAAGGTGTGATATTCACTCATCATGTCACCTTCAGACTCATGTAAGATGTTATCATCACTCATTGTGTCATCTTCATTCTTGTGTGAGATGTTATCATCACCCATCGTGTCACATTCATTTTCATGTGAAATGTTATCAGTATCACTTATCATGTCACCTTCACACTCATGACAGGTGTTTCCTTCACTCTCATATCCAGAATCATAGTAACCATGGTTACTGATACTGAGGGGTGCACCACACTCATGTTCACTCACAGTCATGTCACAATGGGAGAACGCTTCGCTCACCAGGCATGCATTGGATGTACATGTATCAACAATTGCACATTCGATCTTGTTCTCAGTCTTGTCATCAAGGCAAACTGTTGGACTATCCGGCTTTCTCTCATTTTTGTGTTGTACTAAGCTACGGTTTGTATGCTGTGGTTGTGTGAGATCTGTAGGCTGGTGTTCATTGAAATCGTGGTAAATGAACATAAGTCCAAAGTCACCGAATGTTATTAAACCTTTGGAAGGCCTAACAATCACATCGTTGTGCTCCATAAACGGTGCACCGACGAGGATGTCACCTCGGAGACCTAGACCTACAAATGCATCATCTGCAATCACTAAACCATCAAACCATAGATTATAATCTTCGTAAGATAGCACAAAAGAACTACTGCCAATCACACTCGACCTGGGAATGGGGAATCCCCCAACAGAAGGAATGTTATCATCAGCATCAGACTCAGAAAAATCAACACTGTCATAATCAACAACATCAAATTCAATATCACAATGATCAACAACTGATATGCTCACCATATTAATGGTACAACCACTTCGTACATCTACTTGTATGAAGTAATCACTCTCCTGCTGCCCCTGCACGACAGCAGGAAAATGGGGGGCTGGAGCGCGCCGCCTCTTCGACGCATCACCAAAAATGGGCCCAGTCACGGCAATGGCGCATCGCTGCGTTGATGCAAATCAATACATCTTCAGAGGTATGTGGGACTACGATTCACCTAAGAAAAAGAGCTAACCTGACATTATCACGAAAAAGTTACATTCGAGCGCCCGGTCCCACTGATTGGATAAAGTTCCCTAGGTGGTGCCTGGAATAACACTGAGTCGAATGGTCTAGGTTCAGATCCCACCGCTGCCACCACGCCATTACATAAATAAAGGAAAACCCGGACGATCTCAGGTTAGGGGTGAAGGTAGTTTATTACCGTGACCGAGTCAACCATGAAGTATGGAACACCATACAAATCACAAACAATTAACACGTAGTGGCGTTGGTTGTATACCAGGTTGGCGTTTACCAGCAAAACGCTGTCCTGCCGAGTTCCTACGGGGTTAACATAAACAGAAACAGAAACAGTTTTCTAATTGAATTGAATTGAATTGAATGTATTTATTGTCCTGTGTAGGAAATTCATTTCACATCGGGTTTACAAAATTACAAATACATATGCACATAGACAGAATGAAATAGACTTACAATACCGTGGGATTACATACACAAACAAAATGCCGTATACGTTATTTCAAATATAATAGAAAAAAGTTCAATTGCAGATGTATAAATTGATTAATTATTCAAATATTAATTGGTTTGTGATTCCATCTCCAGCCCGAATACGGGGGGGGGGGGGGTGGAACGAGTATTGCGAGACGGTAAATTAAAGGTGAGTATTAAAAGGGGCGGGGTTCACAGTAAGCTAAGTGCAATGTCTAATGATATGATTTTATACGCCGTTTCATTTCCTATTAAAATAGCAAATTTTTCACTTTCCTTCTCTAAGCACGCTCGCATAAGAATAATTGAAATTTATTTTAAGCAGGGGTGAGCCGAAAGACCTCAATCATTTCTTGTCCCCCATTATGGAAATCCTAACGCCTTTTATAAACATAATGGCCTTATTCTGAACTCAGGTTTAAATTAAACCCTGGTTCAAAGTTGTAGTTTAACCATGGAGAGACACCATCATCCAATACAATATCAAAATAATTTTTGGCCCCATAATTTTTAGCACAGAATTAGAACGTGGTCTATAAAGTCAAACCTGACTTCAGAATACGGGCCACTGCGAATGACTGTACGCAAACGTATTTGGTTCTGAAATTCTGTAATATCCAACATTTCTGAGCAAGATTTGTTGTAATGGTCGTGCCGATAAAGCAATCAAATTTGGTATCTTTTCATTCAAATCATGTAAAATGTTAAGAATAGCTGTAGATAAGTTCCGGATCCAATCATTGACATATTGATGTCACGAGCGGATCCTGTTGGGGGCAAAGCCGGGCCGTGCCCCCCTTTTTAAAGGCACAATTAACTTTTTTAATGTAAAAATGCCGTTAAAACAGAAGTGTGCCCCCCCTTTGAAAGTGAAAGTGAAGACCTTTTTTTGCTTGCCAAATTTTTTCGTGGACGAAATATCCTCAGTTTTTTCTTGAATATCCTTAGTTTTTTCTTAAAAACTTATTTTTTCCTCGGTAAAATTTGCCCCCCCCCCCTTGGAAAATGCTGGATCCGCCCCTGATTGATGTGATATTATAAATTTAGCAATTTTACTCCACAATTTTACATTTTATATCATTGATATGGTCTGTCAACAAGGAAACCTTTGCACACTTACTAGTCACTGCGTACTCAATGGAGACTACCACTTTCATGACCAATTTGATCTCATTGATGTCCAAATTACATTGAATCTTTATGCTCTTTATGAGACATACTCAACGTTTGTGTAGAAGTTAAGTATACACGATACAAAACTATTGTTAGTCTTGACAATTATCATGATTTATTGATTTCACTTTCGATTTATTATTCTGATGTCACAAAATCATAACGGCTACATCCTCATTGAACCTCATAGCCAATATATTGTGTTGCTAATTAGTTATAGATATATATATATTATTATATGGTACCGGTGATAAAAAGGCGAAAATGGCTCAATCCGACGACTGTAAGTAAACATGACATTTGATACTCGAAATATTATGATGAATGTGTTTGTGTGGGTGAGTTTTGGGGTGTGGGAGAACAAACACACGAATGTAAATATGATTCTTTTGTTCTGGAGACAAACATGATGTAGTGTCAGTGTATTCATTAGCATTCGGTGTATAGCAAGGAATGTTGCACATTAGTTAGTTATCTTCGGTATGCTTTGTAGTTAAAACCACTAAGTTAGATTAAAGTAGAACTATATTGAAAATCGTAAAAATGGAGAATCATATATCAAATTAAGGGAGAAAATAAGGAGAACACGATGGTGTAAATCATTTATCATGGAGACCGATGGAACTCAGTTAATTGATAGTTTAAAGTTCTCTCTCTGAATGCTTCAAACACGCAGAATTACGTCCGCGAAATTGGGGATTTTTTATGACGTCACTTTCTGTACGAGAGGCGTGATTGGCTCTCCAACGTGAAGCTCCACTTGCATGCAAAACCTGTTGCGAGGGTACGTTTTCTCTACATTGTCACTGAATACTTCGATCCCGAAATGAAAGAAAACCCAGAAGTTTATCTAGATTTGGATTTTCAAATTGATGATTATGAAGATGAAGAGAATGATGATGAAGTTTCTAACTCTAGAAAAACAAAGTGACGTGGATAGAGGTATACATTAGGGGAATTACGCCGGTGATTATGAGTCGGATAATTCAACTTGCATGCCGATTCGCTACCAACACATGCAGCTGATAGCTGCTCCGCGGGTCAAATCCATGAAAATGGATTCCATCACGACCACATCCAGACAGAGTCTCTTTCTTCTATCAACAACATAATGAGAATGAAAATAATGATATAACTGTACTTACAAACAAGTGAATATATCCGAACCTAGCTAGGCTGAAGGTAAATCAACTCAAGGAATAACAGCAGACGATATGCACCGACGATGAATTTCACGTGGCTGGGAGATTGTCACTCGTTCTGTTAGATAAAATTTCTATCTCATTATTTTGACTAAATTACGAAACTCGGAGAATAAGTATTCTACATAAAAATTAAGTAACACCTGGTACTATATTTTTTGAATTACGATAAAACCTTTTTGAAGCAAAGAAAATGAGGTGAATTAAAATTAGATATAAAAGATCATCCGCCTAGCTCGCATTCGATTGTAAACAATCAGCAAGGCGAGCACATAGAGTTGGATAAAGCTACGCTTTATCCAACTCTATGGGCGAGCAAGCCACTGAACTGAAAATACGTATTTTCAGTTCAGTGGAGCAAGCTGGCCATGTGCTTTTGATTGTTTGTTTACAATCGCATGCGGCTAAGTGGATGATCCTTTATATCTTATTTTAATTTACCTCAATTTCTTTGCTTCAAAAATATTTTATCGTAATTCAAAAAATAGTACCAGGTGTTACTTAATTTTTATGTAAAATACTAATTCTCCGAGTTTCGTAATTTAGTCAAAATAATTAGATATACATTTTATCTAACAGAACGAGTGACAATCTATTCCAGCCACGTGAAATTCATCGTCGGTGCATATCGTCTGCTGCTATTCCTTGAGTTGATTTACCTTCAGCCTAGGTTCGGATATATATTCACTTATTTGTAAGTACAGTTATTTTATCATTTTCCTTCTCATTATGTTGTTGATAGAGGAAAGAGACTCTGTCTGGATGTGGTCATGCTGCATGGAATTCATTTTCATGGATTTGACCCGCGGTGCAGCTAGCAGCTGCATGCGTTGGTAGCGAATCGGCTTGCAAGTTGAATTGTCCTACTCATCATCACCACCGTAATTCCCTTAATTTACCACCATCCACGTCACTTTGTTTTTCTAGAGTTAGAAACTTTATCATCATTCTCTTCATCTGCATAATCATCAATTTGAAAATCCAAATCTAGATAAACTTCTGGGTTTTCTTTCATTTCATGATCGAAGTATTCAGTGTCAGTGTGG